>NW_010423017.1:15929-33792 GCF_000710305.1 Buceros rhinoceros silvestris
GTTACACTAATGGAAAAAAGGTTAAGGAAAGAAGAATACAAGAAAAATATTTGTACGGTGTATATTACTTGGCGCTTTCATACACTGTCAGATTTTCCAGCGAAGATGATTTACTACTTGTTCAAGACAAGTGAACCAGGTAGACGTTATTAAGGAAAAGAGCTAGCTTTCCTAGCAGTTGGTAATGTTTAGTTGCTGAAGATGAGACAAGCCATTAGAAGTCAGTATTGCAAAGATGAGGTTCTAAGGAACCTTAAACTGAACACTTTGTAAGTAAATCCTGGGCTCCTGCATGTATATCGCAGAGTTATCTGGTTGGAAGAGACCTTTAAGATCATCGAGTCCAACTTCGCCCTGCACTGCCAGGGTCCGTAAATCACAGAACCACATCTACATGTCTTTTAAACACTTCCAGGAATGGGGAATCCTCCACCTCCCCGGGCAACCTGTTCCAATGCTTAATGACCCTCTCTGTAAAGAAATTTTTCCTGAATATACTGTCCATATGGAGCAGTGAGGAAAAGGGGGGAGGGATACAACCCCCAACCCCTGGAGGCATTTTTAGGAGCATTTCAATTTTGAATCATCTGTATGCTATAAATTTATATAAGTTTTAATTTTAGCATATAATGAATCATATTGGGATATTAAACTTACCAAAATAAATTCCAAATGGAATTGTGTATGTATAGGATGTCAGTATGATTGCACTGACCTTTTCTCATCTCTGAGTGAAAGGAACATTTTCCTGTTGTGTGTTGGCATGAGTCACAGGTTGGTGATTGGGAGATGTCAAAATTACCTGTTACTTTTTCCCAAATAGATTAATAAAGTTTAATATTGATTTCATAGCAGAAAGAAGGTGAGCAGAACCTTGGCTTAATTAAGTATATAGGGTTTGCCACTGATGTTCAAGAAATCTAGTTTTAGCCAATGTGCATGCTGTAGGTCAGTAACACATACCCTTCTGCCCTAAATTTAAGTCAGAGCAAGAATCACTCAGACCATGATTTTATTATTGTTAACACCTTCCTTACAGTTGCTTTCCTTGCAGAAAGGCAGCATTATTTGCTTATACTTGCTGTGAACATAGAGCAGATTCTCAGTTGGAACTGAGGTGGTAGGTAAGAATTCAAGAAGAGCAGAAAAGAACCTTTCCAAAGCTTGGTATCTCAACTATAAAAATGTGAACTGACATCCGTAATGCTTTGCCAGATAACATACTGATTTTTGGTCTCTGTGCTGCAAAGACTTTCTGCATAATTTTATGCGTAAGAATAGTCTCAGCAAAAATAATTCATAAATACAAGGTTAGGCAAAGCTGCAACATTGAGATTTCACACTTGTTCATGGGATGAAATAGCAGTTAGTTTCAGATCATTTCACCCTGATAATTTAGAGATAAAAAATTAAATCCTTTTGGATTGTTCTCTCCCACATAAAATGTCAAGGAACAATTCTCTGCATTTTTCTTCTTTTCAATAAAACCTTAAAGGCAAGTTATCAGAAAATTGAATTGTCGTCTTCACAGTATCATTGTGCTGTGGGTTGTCCTACTCTGTAGCTGTAAATAAGTAAAGCTAAGTGGAGGCAAATAGAATAAACTCCATGTGTTTAAAAAACATCTGGAGAGAGTTCATGATTAGAATCAAAGCAAACTCTACACACCATATAAAAAAAATCAAACTGGGGGGTTTGTAAAAAGTTTTTGACAACTTAGTCTGTTGGATTTGTTGTCTATAGTGTTGTTAAAATGATAAAGCACGTAGGTGTTATACCTGATACAGCAGCAAAAGCTAGCTTGGTATTTAAGAGCAATTCATATTGTTCTCGTGGGTCAATGACGTTCTGAAAACATGAGGATTTTCTTCCTCTGCCGGGATTTAGTTTGTATTGTATGTTCTGATGGAAGGTGTACAATATGATGCATCTCTCATGCTGTCCTGCAGGGATTTAGCTTATCCTTGAGTGTAATAATGACAAAAAGCTTTGCTTTTTCGCTTCTTGTAACCGGATCTAGCAACAAAGGGAGTAGCTTCCCTCTGGCAAAGTAAAGCATCAAGGTTAAGCACCTCATAATGCTTGGACAGAGGAGTCTTTATATTGATTTTTTTTTCTCCCCCAGGAAGTACAGATATTTATTTTAACTTAACATTTTTGATTCAAGTGGATGTTTAAGTGAAAGGCAAGAGTGCAAAATTAGTTTTTCTGCTGTTGGCTTTTTAATTATCTTTTTTTTGGTATTGCTATATTTAGACACCTGTGGTATACAAGGTCCTTCAGAAAGAAGATACAGTTGATGTCCTAAGGAGTACGTTATATCACAAATACGTGTTTAATGGATGTGCTGTTATTTGTATGAAGAGAACTAATACATTGCTTGTATGAATGCCTGCATGAGGAAAGTAGAATTAAGATTATGTGAAATAGTCAGTGTTTGACCATACTGCTGGTAACTGAAGGTGTTACAGATCTAGTGCAATGTCTACAATTTTCATTAATTCTGGATCTGCTGGAGCAGTTGTCGTGGTTGGTTCTGCTGCTGCGTTATCTGCTGTACTGTTAGTGATAGTTTGCAGCCCTGTAGCAGGTGCTTTATGATAAATAGCTGTAAGCTGTATGTTTATTTTCGGAACTTTATGCAGCTCAGTGGCAAAATGAAGGAGACCAGCCACCTGACCAGTTAAGTTTTCTCTGACTGGAAAATTGGGCTTTGCCTAATCTGTCAAGTTTCTGTCAGTGACCTTTTCCATGCCTCACTTGTGCCTGGGCTTGAGCCCTGAAACGATGGTTGGCTGTCCCTGTTAAATATTTGAACGCCACTGAGTGTGGATCTCAGCTGGATTTGCTAAGGAATGACGTTTATCAGCAGTCAGTACTTGTTCATCTGAGGTGGGTTCCTGTAATGAAGTAGGAAAACGGTTTGCAAAGGCTGGTGAGTATCTTTCTGAGATGCTTCCAGTCTAGTCAGCGGGGGGTTCATAACAGACTGCTTGATGGCAGGTAATGGATGAAGAAGAGCAGTGCTTCCTCAGTTATCCCTGGTTCCAGCTGGGAGATGGCATCTTTCAGCCAGTGCTGGAAGCTGACTCAGCTGCAGGAAAGCACCAGAATCAGCTGGGTATTACTGCTGGGAGCTCCTGTACTGGCAGTTTCAGATTTATCTGTGATACTGTTAGTTATTTCCTTACACCTTAGAACAAGGTGCACAGTCCCAGGCGGTGCCTCTGAACTGCCCCATATCAGGTTGGTAGCCCCACAGGCATTAATTTCAGCTCGAAGTCTGACTGGTTTGCTGTTCCTCCAGAGGAAAACGAGGAGAAGCCCTTCTACATCCAAGCTCCAGTCTGTACATCTGCATGCTGTGAAATAAAAATTAATTACATCTAAGTGATGTGAAATAAATCAGTAATCAAATGTTTAGTCAGGGCAATATCCAGAATTATAATAGAAATTTAAAATGTTTTAGGTATCATTTGGACAAGTTAGTACAAACTTATGTTTTGAATGTATTGATCTTTTTCAACTGACTTAAACAAAAAGTTACTATCAATGTAGGCAGGAATGTTCCAGTGTAAAACCATGTTAGTGTCTCTTTCAGCCTTTTAGGTTCTTGAGAGCTGCCGACACTTTCTTAAAATGCTGGTTTCTACATGGGAGGTGGAAAACTCGTCTTCAAAATACGCTTCAAAACACAGCCTATTTTCCCAACTTTCTGTTTCATGGCTACCTTCTGCAGGGTTTTTTGCACCCACTCAGGAAGCAGCTAGCATTGAATGTGTGTGGTGTGAGGCAAGGGGAGTTACTTAAATTGATTCCTTTCTCACAGCTGAGGTTTGTGAAGAAAGACTATCTTGGAATATGTAGATACTTTTATTCCCTTCTGACATGTTCAGGTTTGTATTCCCCTGAAGTATGCATTAGATTAATGAACCAAATACACTGCAAAAGCAGCCATCATTTTATTATTGTTAAATTCATTTTGAACAGTCCCACACTGAGAAACATGTTTGTGAAACATAGCTTTGTGACATGAAAGTTATAGAACTAGATTTAATAATACTTATGATTTCCAAAAGCTGGCTTTCCACTCTAATTCTTGAAATGAAGACAAGACTTCCCTCTCTGTTATACCCATGCCAATCTATTAACTTCCATGAGAAAACTCACTCAGTGCTGTAAATGAAAGGAAACTTTGGTTTCATTGAGGACCTGAAAGCAGGATGTGGCTGAGTGACACAGCCCGTTCCCCTTCAGGAAGCTGGAGCACTAGTCATCGTCTTTCCCAGATTGAAAACGATGTAAAGCAATAGTGGTTTTCTTAATACGCGTGAGCTGCCCCTGTTCTAGTTGGTATGTACACAAAGGCACAAATGTTTTCTATTACTTGCTGTTTCTAAATACTGGTAGAAATGCTGAGGTTAAGTGCCTGTTTAGGCTGGAGGGGTGAATATTAGAGCTGGAGTAGTCCAGTTTAAGCTGGTGCCCTAGTGCCTCCTCCTGATACTTCTGTTATTTCCTGCAGTAAATGTTCAGATACTACAGCAACGCTTTTTAAAAACACCATTCCTCCTTTTCACCATGTTGCACAGAAGGGTGCTGGTCAACCGAATGCATTTCATGTTGAGAAAAAATGTCTGGGATTTTTTAAGCAATCTATTTCTCTTTTCTTTATGAAGTTCCTAATGGTATGATGCTCAGTCTAATCTCACTGTTAGGAGAAGACAGGGTGGAGCAAAGCGTTTCTGGAATTAGAGGCTGAGACTTGCTGTAAATGGTGGTAGAATAGAGCCTGTCCTTTTCTTCCCCCTTCCCCTCCCTTGGTTCACAGTATGTGTTAGATTTTAATCAGTGACTGTAATTCATGTAGTAACTTGGTTGTGCTAGTCCCGTCACAAACAACTGTGATTGTCACTTTCCGCTATCAGACCTGTGAGAACTAAGTACGGAGGTAATTTAATACACAGATCACTTGGCTTTTGTCCCAGCAAAATAATGGAATTCACCGTTTCTTTCTCATGAAAACTGATGAGGATTTTTTTTGTCTAGCACTTTTTTTTTTGTGTTAGTAGTGTCATTTAAACTGGCTAAATGAATGTGTAATACTTGAAAAATTAGATACAGCAGCATTAATTAAGTGGAGAAGATCTGATTTTGCCATGCATTTCTGTATTTAAGAGCATAACTAAAGAATTTTCGGGGCATAGTTTTCAGGGATAACTTTTCCTATTGACTGATATAATAGAGTCATCACAACAGCTGCAAGGGATTGGTTACACTGCTGGAATTCACTCGGGTGTACACAGGTTTTTTAACGCATGCTTTTCGAAACAAAACAGTTTGATAGCAGGTGTGACCTTTAACCCTCTCTAACTTTGAAGAACTTAATCATCATCATTTGTTCAGCACTGAATATATTTTGCAGGTGGAGGAAACAGAGGGAAATGCAGTTTGGTTTTGATGGGAAAGGGGGAGGACGAGGAATGGTTGTGTTGGTATTTTTATCCCTTCTGTGTAAACCAAATTAGACAAAAGTAATTTCTGAAAGTTCTGTCTAAAACAAATTTCACATTCTGTTAGGAAAATCTGGTTTGCCATATAGTTACAGAGACATAATTGAAAGGCAGAGTAAAGCTTGAAGAGAGAGATTGAAAGGACGTCCGGCTACTAAGATTTTGCATGCAGAAGGGGCTGGGAGAGCTATGGAAAGAATGAATACAGAATAAGATACGTTGAGAAAGTGCCTTCATCACCATCAGAGTGTTACCATTGTATGTACATTGGTCCTCCTCAACAAATGTTTGTCTTGCCAGCTTTTTGAGGACCTCAGATGAGGTTCTGAACCTCACTGTCCGAGCAAACCCTTGTGTCTGGGAGGAGTGCATAGCAATGTGGACATGGCCCTCTGGATGAACCAGCTTACGGAGTCATGGAGGTGATGGTAACGATTGTCCAGTGTGGTGTACAGTGATGTGGACAGCAGTGCTGCCGCCTCTGCAGAGGAAAACAGTGCCTCTGTGAGAGTTAATTCTCAACTAAAGCACCTCTTTGTTTTTTCAACCTTGTAGATTAACTTTGTAAAAATGAGTTCTAAAGTTGACACGATTTGAGAATACAGAAGGTAATTTTGTCTGCTGATATAAACTGGAATTGTCACGTAAACCTTTATACAAGTCATCATAACTGTGGAGCTTGTACTAGGTGTTGTCCTTGGATGGCTATTGGTTATGCCAAATAGTTGTATGGTATCGTTGCTCATGGTAGGGTCCATTATGACACAGATGAAAACGGGACTCGCTTTCACAAGTGGCTGAACACATATGGCAAATCAGATCTTTACAAATAAAAGCTAGAAATTCGTATTTGAATCTCCATGTTAGCAGTAAATATGTCTGTATATATTTCTCTTAAACCCAAAGGCGTATGCTGGAAGTACAAGCATCTGTGACGCCCGACTCTAGCTTTGTCCCATTTTCACAAAGGCACAGAAGCACACATGTGGCTTGCACTCTCTATTGGTGCTGAATTAGTCTGTGAAAGGGCTTTTCTGTTTAAGCATTTCTCTTCATGCAGAGTCCTGGTACTGCCAATCTCGGAGTCAAGTTTAGTGAGTTCTGACTTCAGTACTAAGTTTTTTTATGGTCCAGTCTAGCCTCAGGTGAGAAAAGTTGGTTTTATGGTTGAGGCTGTAGATAGGATGGCGAGCAGTCCCCTAAGGCTGCCAGAACTTCTTTTCAGCCTCAGGCAACTTACTGTTGCAAAGTCATTTCAGAACTCGGTGTATTTGGGTTTCGGTACATTTTGGCTGCTGACAAGTCTGGTACCACCACAAGAAGAGAAGTTTTTGGCATCGGTTGTGAAACTGAGTATGTTCAGTACCTTATGTTCATTACCTCTGAAAGTCAGATTTGTGTATCTTGGACTACAGTCTTGAGGGTTGGTGACATTTCACAAATTTAATCTTAATTTTTGTGGCTGGATATAACAGAAAATCCTTGTCTATACATTTCCTTAGTCTTTGAGTTACTGCAACTTTACATTGGTTATTCTGCTTTTCACCTCTTTTTCTCCAGCTTCCTCACGGCTTCAAGCACCAATTTTTACTACATACTACCTACAGGCATGTCCCAGTTGGCAGCTCTACTGCTTTGTTGGGCTGGAACATTTCCAGACAGCAGTGAATTACAGCTGATAGACATTCGCTTTCATAGAATTCTTATTTCTTACAAGAGTTAAATTAAAATGGATTTAAGTTTCTTGAGGAAATAAATATAGTAGTTTTATATTTCTTGATGGAATGTTCCATCATAGTTATACTTACGTGCTATATTGCTTGAGACACACTATGAATGAAGATGGAGAGTAAAAGAGAGCTTAGCATCAGTGCTTAGCTTTGCTAGTTTAATTTGTTCTTCCATCCCTCTTGCCAAGGAAGGGGAGAACAGGAACGGTGACATTTCAGTTACTCTGTACTGCCAGTTACTTTTCCATCACCCTTTTGCTGTCGTGTTAGTTAGCAGTGCTTTGAGTATATATCTGAAGTGGCGTGTTGCTGTGTGAAGAGCTGATTCGCGCTGGATTGCACTCTTCGGCTGGTGTAACGGAGCCTTGTGCTTCAGAGGCTCAGTTTTATGTGGGTCGTTTCCCCTTTACCTTTAGTCGCTCAGAGTGAGAAATAGATACAGGCTAAGCAGTGCTCACACCTCGCATGGGCCTGGTTGCAGATACCTTGAGGTGATTATGCCACAATGTTTTGATTCCCTGGACTAGAATTTCAACCAGTGTGTTGAATCTCACACTTTGAAGGACAGCAAATCTCATTCCTGAGCACTGAACTAAACTTTCAGCTTTTGTGAAAATCTCCGAGGAGTCTGCATTTTGAACTGTTTATCCAGCAGTGTGAAAACACACAGATCTACTCTTCTGGAGACCTCAGCGCAGAAATCCTAAATGACCTATTTTATGCAAGCAGCTGTTCCTTAATTCATTGTTTTCTGTACCTTTTTAAAGAACTTATATTAATATGTCTGTAGTGGTAAAACAAGTCCATAACTTTACTGAAGCCACAGTATGGTTATGTATTTGGAGTGATTGTATGTCACATCCATAGGCAGGAAATTCTTGAAAGGACTTGCAGATTCTTCATGAAAAAAGTTAATGGGCACTTTTTTTAAAGTGAGATTTATGTGAAACTTACTGATCCAACAGCTAACAAAATCAAGTGCTCACCAAACAGTGGCAGGTAAGAATAATTTGGGTTTGCTTTGCTATCTCTTCATCCAAGCAATACTGTTTATATTAGATTTTAAAGTAATTTTATATAGGTACCTTTTGTCATTCTATTTCCTGTATTGTGACAGAATTTTTGGCCAAAATAATATTTTTGTAATGGAATTACAAAGGATAATTAAGAAGGTTTTGTGAACTGGTATGTCAGAACATGGTGTTTTGGTTGTCTGTTTCCATCACATGCAGACTTTGTCACGAACTGTAATGGTACTGACTTTTTATCATATTAGTTTATTTGGTCTCTGGTTGAAAACTGGAAAAGCCTCTGGAATAGTAATCACAAAAATCAGCTGCGTAGAATTCTGCTTTTAAAAACCCAGCTGTCTTTGTAGCTGTAATTGTTCTCTGAATTGCTTGTTTGCAAAGACTCCATTGAATCTGATTGTATGCTTTTGCTTACCCATGTATGGGAAGAATTAAAAATATTGGCACATGTATATGTATCTCATATATTTTCAATTACTCTCTTTTTTCCCTTCTTCTAGGCCAGCCAGACCATTCAAGTTACCAAAAAGGTAAGGTCTAATACTATCACATGTGAGGTTTGCAGAATCGTAGAGGCAGTAGTGATGGCAGAGCTGTTATTCTGCACACAATCCCAAGAGTAAGAAATGTTCAAGGAGAATAGTAAGCAATCAAGTTAAAGCAGACTTTAAAAGAAAAATATTTATTTCTGCAGCGGGTGGTGAATTTCTGAAACTGCTACAGGAGGTTTTGGAGGCAGGTGGCATCAGCAGGTTCAAACAACCTTTTAGAAGAACTGGTCTACAATGGGTCCCTAAATAAAGACTGAAAGAAGCAGCCAAGGACAGGCTCTTTAACATCTGTAATGACACATCTGTGAATCCTGGGGGAGCAGGAGTGGAATAGACGACAGAAGGTGGCCAGACTCGTGCTCTGCTTATGGGGAAACAAGGATTCTGCATAAATACTGGGCCAGAATTTTAAAATTTATGCAGATTTCAACATTCCTTGTTTTCAAATCTTTTGTAGCATTTTTTTATTACAGTCGCTGCTCTTCTCCTTGTGTGTGTGTACATTAACTGCACAAGCATGAAAACTCTGTGAGTCAGTACCTCTTTGATTAAGGGTTATTCTGAGAAGTGGCTTGGTTATATCATCAATAATGATGAAACAACCTGACAGAGAAGTTCAGAAAATGTCATCATAATGATTTTTCTTCCTAAAACCAGAAACCCCACACAATCAGGAGCTCTAGGTTTAGACTCTATATGCACTGAAGAATGGCAGGGACGGAAAACAACAGAGCAACTTACCTAAAACCATCAATGCATCAGGAAGAAGAAACCATCTCAAGCGAAAATACTTTAAAAGCATAATCCACCTTTAGGGTTTGCTTTCAGTAAAGAACAGGCCAGATTGCTAAGTATCTATTTTGAGTTACATGCATCTGTTGATATGAATTCAATCACACAAGCAGCTATTGCTCATAGTGACCTCTTTACGATACAGAAATTACATATAATGTTTCTGTCTCTTCATTCGAGACTCGGTAGTGGTTTAACCTGAGTATGTCTGCATACAGGTGCTGGATTGAAAAGCTTAACGCTATCCATGTGTTACACTGTAGCTTAAAATGGGAAGGGAAAGTATCACTGTCTTTTCTCCTTTTGAAGAAAGCATCTGAGGTCTTAGATCACCTCAGGGCAAATTCCTTGAAACCAGTCTTCTAGTGGTGCTAAATGGATGAGATAACTATAGATTGAATTACTTACTGTATCTCCTAAGTATTTTTAATTATTTAAAACATGGCAAAACTAAAAAAATCCAAACACAAACCTTTTCAGGTGTCTGAAAAACATCAGGAGGAAAGAAATTAATGAAAACTGTATGTATTTAATGATACAGGGCAGCTTAAAGTAGTGTTACCATTGTGACAGCTAGGTTGAAAGCAGGATGTGAAATGGCATAAAAAATATTTTATATTTTTATATTGTATATAGTCAGTGCTATATTTTTTGAGAATTCATCATTCAGTGCTTGAGTAGTTTGGAGAAAAAAAAGACGATAATGTATCAGAGTAGCTCTACGTCCAGCTCGTTGCACAACTGTAGTTTTAATAGGCCTCAAAAAGCAGGAGGTGTATCCTGATTTATAAAAGTACTAAAGGATGTGCTCAGCACTAAGGATGACCTTTCTGAATGTGATTCCTTGGCTGAGGGTTTGATTTAAGCGTTTTCTCTTGGACTCAAATTCAGGCAAGTAGTCATTTATACAGTGTTTAAGTCTGTGGCTTACTTTTCACAGAGAAAATAAAAAGTAACTAAACTCTTTTTATAGCTTTTTAACTGGTGAAAAATACAGTAACTGCCGGCTGTTTGTCCTCTTATGGTGGGCTGGGATCGAGGCTGGCTGCAGGCAGCCTGGTTGGAGCCAGAGTCCTCAGCAGCACCAAATGATGCTCGGACCAGTAAGGGTCATATATAGAGTGGTTAGTCCTTTTTGATGTTCTAGCCCGGGTCGGCTTTGCTTGTCTGAATTTGGGTATGGGATACAAGAAACAGGACAAATTTGCAGGTATAAACAAGCACTGGCTGTTTCCTGTATGTGGCTTATTAACATGTTAAACACGTCGTGTTAAACACGTCTTTTACAGCCAGTGACAGAATAATTTAACCAATTTAAGAGCTGCTTAGCTGAGAATGGAAGTGTAGAGGCAGCATGTCAAAGTGGTAAAACTGGCACAACTGATGAATAGGAAAATAAATCTTTTGGGTGTGATTTTTGAGTTCAGAGAAAATGTCTGTAATAGCTAGTCAATCTAGCTTGCTGTTTATGAAACATTTGGTCCTATAAGTAGGAAAATTTGAAGTCATTTACTTCCCTTCTCTTGTACTTTGCACAATTGCTCATTTGGCAAGCTGCCCCTTTGTGATTCACTTTAATTAAAACTTACACTCAGATTGCTTTTCAAACTTTTGCTAATTAACCTCTTGTGTGAGAACGTAAGAATTAGTCCACAATGACCTAATGGGAAATTGAGCTACACCCAGTGCTTTGGACTTCCTCGCTCCTTACGGCCGTACTTAGACCCCTAGAACATATCTACTTCGATGCGCTGTGGAAAATCAGCCACAAGCTTGCTCACTGCCATTGATTTTACAGCCAGAAAACCAGGAAGCTGTTTGCTGGAGCCAGGAGTTGGGCATTACCTCCCTTCTTAGCAATGGGACAGAAAATTTCTGTAGAGCCAGTAATTGAACTGAGGAGATAATGAGTTGCTCTGAAATGGAAAAAGAACTATAATCTTCTAAACCAGCAGAAATAAGTAAAGGAGTGCTTTCCTATAAACGTGTGTGCTACATCGCGTGGAAGTTGAGGAGGAAACAAGGGTATAAGTCTTCGTGATCAATATTTAGTGTGTACGGAGACTCCATATAGAATAAGTCATAGCCTATGATTATTTTTCTAATGTCCTTTAAACTTTATAGGACTTTCTGTACGCTCATTGCTCCCAAGATAAGACAGTGTTGCCCTTGAAACACAAATTCTATGAATTCAAGTCTTTACTGTAAGAAAAATTAATAAATTAAGATTTCTAGGTTTCATTTTATTTTCTTATACTTTTCTGTCAATTTAATAAAAATTTAAAATATTTTGTGAAAATGATTAAAATTAATTCTCATATAAAAATTCTTGTACTCTTAAAATCTAAAATTAACTAGAAGTTAAAATCCAAGGATATGTGCTATACTAGAGACTAAACAATTAACGCTGTTTCCTATGTCGCAATTCCGTTGCACCTTTGAATTTACAACAGATTTTATGGATCATTAATATATAGGGTTTGAATATTTTTTTAATGACTGTTTTATATATAGAGGAAATGTTTTCTTTAGGATTCTGCTTTAAAATTGAGTTTTCCTCACTTTGATATTTTTCTTAAAAAAGCTTAAGCTTTCAAAGAAGAAACTGATGTTTTCTGTCATTAAATTTTATCAAAGCACCTCTTTTCTAGTGGTCCCCAACCATGGATAATATCCATGCCAAAAGTTAAGTATAATGATAAGGAAAAAGTATTTTTGTAAAAAAAATTGTGACTAGTCTTAAAAAACAACTTTCACTTCATGTATGCTTTTTTCATTCTTTTTATATAAAAAGTATTTTATGTTAATTATTGCTATGACAGCTTTAAATACTGGACGTGTACTAAACAACAGAAATATCTATTTCAGTAGCCCATAGTTAATCACCTCTGTAGCAGCACAAAGAAAATCTAAGATAAAGCCTGTGTTTTTGTCAGAATCCTGAGGAAAAAATAGTAGTCTGATACTTTTCTATATAAGAACAGAAAGTTTCAGTAGGGAGATGCAATAGAAAGTGGGGTTTTTGTTTTGTTTCTTACTTTAAAACAAAGGGGGAAAGTGTAGAAATAAACAGTTTCCAAACAGTTTCCATCCATTTGTGATAGCTGACTTAATTTCCTGTGAGGATAACAAGGAAGGCGTTTCAACATGGTTGTTTAGGGAAGTATGGATTATTAATTTCATGTTTAGCTTTTAATTCTGTAACATCTCTTTCTCTGCTCCTCTCCATGTAGCTATGCTGCTCTGATCGCTGACTGGCCCGTGGTGGTCCTGGGCATGTGTACGGTGTTAATAGTGGTGTGTGCGCTGGTTGGAATATTAGTTCCAGATCTTCCAGATTTCTCTGATCCTTTGCTGGTAGGTGAATATTAATCAGTTGTACTGTCAAATAAGTAGTTTTGGTTTGCTGGTTTTCTTAGTGACACCAGTAACAGTAGATGCAGGTACAGCAGTTAATTCGTTCCTCTTAAATTGAGGTCTGCCAGAAAAAGTTGTTCTTACTATGCCTGCAAAGGTTCTCGGTACTATGAATCTGTATGGGAATCCGTTCCCAGGGAGGTCCAATTTTTTGTAAGCTTGCAGAAGCAACTTCTGTCTAATGAATTCATGAAAGGAGTTGTTAAAGAGCCTTGTAATCCCGTAATCAAAAAAAAGTGTTAAATCTTGACACTGGAGCAGCTCATGATGCAGTTGCCACCACAGTGTTATCCGCTAGTTTAAATTCCTTCTGCATTTTGCTGTCGAAAGGTCGTGTGTCCTTCAACAGAACTGCTGTAGAGTGAATGATGTAAAATCCTCCCAGTTGAAGATGCACAGCGCAGTACAGCACAGACCATACCTTCTAAACCGGGTTTCAAAGAGTGAGGGCCAGGATCTGTTAAAGGAGAGGGGATTCTGAGTGCTTCCTGGGAGGAAATGATATCCAAATTGAAAGACTGAAAGTAATTTTTAGCAGATTCTATTAAATACTGCACTTAATTCCTACTTCTCATGAGCTGTCTTAGCCACGAGTAGCTTTCAGGACTTTTATTGAAAATACTGTATTTAATGATTATTCTCAAATAAAAACATAACGTTCCTGTAAGTTATTGTTATTATAGCAGCATCTATTTGTACATATCATATGTTACAGATATTTCTTGAAAACAGCCAGGTTATTAAAATTGTTTCAAAGTCACTTTCAAAACTATTTAGATTTGCCTTATTCTTGGAGAAACAGAGAAGCTATACTTGTCTGGTTTTTATTAACAATTAATCAGTAAAGAGTGGTAATTGAGATACAGAAGAGGACTTTGTAGAATGCCCTTGCTCTGAAAACTGAGGGTTGAATGTTTGATAGACTAAACCGTCATCACTTCTCAGGAAAAGAAGTGTGTGTGAGAATTCTTAATCCCTTGTCACTCGGTACAGTTGGTCATTATTTTGTCTGACCTGTCGTAAAGCATTTTACCGTTAAAAGCAGATGCCTGGAGTAACTATGCTTCGTAATGAAGACTATCCATCACTTTGATTGTGTTTCCACTTTCCCATTTGAGCCAAAGAATGAAAAGTATTAATGGAATTTCTTGATGCTCCTCTTTTAGGGTTTTGAACCACGGGGGACGGCCATAGGACAGAGACTGGTCACATGGAACAATATGGTGAAAAACACAGGGTACAAAGCAACACTTGCAAACTATCCTTTCAAATATGCAGATGAGCAAGCCAAAAGGTAAGAATTTATATTAAAATGCATTTTACTGGGTTTTTTGTATGTACATAGTGTCTGCTGCCTCTGAAGTTAATATATATACTGTCGCTTATTTCAGTAGATGTTGAATCTGATCATCTACAATTCCCAAGGCCCTTCATATGGAACTAAATATTTCCCATTGCAAGCTCTTTAGAAAGAGCTCTTTAGAAAAGTGTGTAATTTTAGTTTTCTCTTTGGTTTATAGGTATTTTCAGTACTGGCTCAATGTAATTTCCTTTAAGGTCTCTAATTTACACAAAAAAATAAATCAATTAATGTTTCAGGTTTTGTGACCAGTGTCACATTGGTAAAAATACATTTTCTTATATGCAAGAGCTATTAAGATGTATGACTTGGTTGGATGCTCTTTCTATTAACAATCTCTTTGCTAAGGTAAGATAAAGCCATTTATTCTGTTTGTTTTAGTCATCAAGATGACAGATGGTCAGATGATCACTACGAAAGAGAGAAGAGGCAAGCAGACTGGAACTTCCACAAGGATACCTTTTTCTGCGATATTCCAAGTAAGTGGAGAAATGATGTAAGAAAGGCTAAAAACTTCTACCAGTTGAGTGATTTCTGAGCTCTTCTGTTTATTGTATGCCTTATAAGGAAAACAATTTTTGCTTTGCATATAAACAGTAAGCACCTTCTTTCTGTGTGCATTAGTATGAAGAAATAGGGTGAAATATTGTGTTTTATTGTTTCTTTCTAGGAACCAACTGTATTTACTGAAAGTGCTTCCTTTAAGTGGTTCCGTTTCCTGTAAGGGTTTTTATTAGTTATTGGTAATGTTGGTCATTGTAAAAACAGTTGAGTATGACTGCAGAGACAGCACGTAGTGCACACGAGGGAAGAAGTTGTGTGTTATCTGTGACAACTTAACTCTGAAAAACCTAAATCAAAATACTTTTCCTGTATGTGGCGTAAAAGATATCTACAGGTCCTTTCTTGTACAGAATTTAGAGGTTTGTTTAGGGAAAAAAAAAAACAACCCAAACCCACAAAAAACCTACAAACACACAAAACCCCAAACAAAACACCCTGCTCAAAGAAACAAAAATTAAACCCCCAGCCTCCTTAAAGTATTGGAGGCTTATGAAGCTGCTTAAGTTAAACCAGAGGATGAAAAAGACAAAGGAGTCTTTATTGACTTTTTCCAAGGCATAGTGCAAAACTTTAAGTCCTGTTCTGGCAGAGAGCATGCATTAGCAGATGTAGATCTTGTCTTTATTCATATAATGACCCTGGGCTCTTTTGCGCTACTTCAATGTGTGATGACTGATAACAGAGCACAAAAACCTAATTGTGAAATTATTTGTTTATATGACTTGGTGTGAGAGAGCTATGACCAGTAAAAACCAGAGTGAAAAACAGATTTGTGATTTTTCTTTTTTCAAAAACCAAATCAGACTAAGCACTTCTTGTGAAAGGAAGAGGAAATGTACTCAACTCCACTGAGCATTAACTGCAACTTGAAGCAGCATTAACTCTGCTTATCCTGTTTGCTGTTTCTCCATAGTCTCACTCTCATTCTTCCCACCACTGTTTCTGCATGGTCTCAGTTGTGGCAGTCATGAAGTAGTTGCGCCTTTATGGGAAAGTTTGCCAGTCTGTTAGGTAAAGAAAAACTGATTTCCTCTTGACCCATATTTGTCATTCCTGGTATCTTTCTTTCTCTGCCCCAGAATCTGCAGATTTCAGTATCCTTGATCCCCTCCTGAGTCTTTCTCATTGCAGTCTCATGAAAGGCAAAAATTCTGCACTTTCATAGCAGTGGGAAAAGTCCAGCCTTTTGGGGTTTGGAATATTGTAATTAACATGATAATATATCTTAACCCAAAGTACCGTATTGTGTTACGCAGTACCGTATATTTGTCTTGGTATATAAGTTTCCCTTATTAGCTATGCATAAAGATCTCGCTGCCGCTAAGTAATGGTTTCCTTTCCTAAAAGCTGTCTTCTAATAAATGGGATTTAATTTGTAATTTAAGCTGTATGTGTCTAAACTGTAGAATTCTTTTAAATGGCCTCAAGGATATCACAACAATTTCCACTGCAGTCATAGGCTTCTAAAGCAAAAATGTTCGTATAGAGGCAGCTTTATAATTATTATTTATAGTCCCAAATGACTTACTAAATCAGCCTTTGATTACTGTTATCTGTGTGCTGCCATTATGCTGTGCCAAGAATTTCATAGTTGCTGATTAGATCTGTTGATTTTTATTTGTTTGTCATATTTCAGAAGATGGTTTGCTTGAATAGAAGTCTGTAAAGCTTCTAAGTGGTATATAGCATTGAAGAGGCCATATTTACTATAAGCACGTTAAGGAAACTGAAACTTTCATGTGGACTGAGTCTTAGAGATAAATAGCTCATCTTAAAAAGGAGGTGGATTCCCATGACTTGACAAAGATTTCATCTGTCTTCTGCATGGTGGGGTTTTGCCTCAGTCGCTGCTACCAGACACACCCAAACAATCTATAACCCCCCCCTCCTGTAATTGCAGGTGATCGCTATTCACGAGTGGTGTTTACATCAACAGAAGGCGAGAATTTATGGAATTTGAATGCAATTAAGTCAATGTGCAATGTAGATAACTTGAGGGTAAGTAAAGACGGCATTTAATTTGCTCAACTTGCAGATATGAAGCATGTATTTGAAGTTTGGGGTTGCTGTGCTTTGCCATCAGTAGCACAGGAGAGGACTTCGCGTTGTTTGCATCCTTGTTGAGTGGTCACTCAGCAGGCAGACAAAGCTAAAACACAACTTCGGTTTGTAAACCCAATTGCATAGGGGAATTTTTTTGGTTTTTACTACTAATACCCAGAGTGGGGTAGGGAAGGGTTGCTTCAGAAATTTCTTTGCGGAAAGGACTATCTTAAGTTCTGCTGTGTGTTTCCTCTTAGAGTATTATTCCATGGGTTTCTGCTCTTGTTTCCCAACAAATAATTCCTTTTTCTTGCTTTTTCACCTTCAGGTGAACTAGCTGCATCCTCATAGCGTATGCAGTTTTCTCTGACACCCAGTGGGTCACACAAATTTTTTTTTTTTTAGTTCAAAAGAGGATAGGTCGGCAGATGAACATCAAAGGAATGTAAATACAGTAGGTATAAATATAGCCCAATTAATTAGAGGATAGTGATATTTTCAGAGTAATATCTGTTTTCTCTTTAAAACTGAGAAAATGAGAGAAGGTATTTTGGCCTTGCCTATCTGGCCCAGCTGTAATTTTTCCTGGCTTTCCTTGTGTTTGGTACCTTGCATATTCAAAATAAGCATTGTATAGCCACTTCAGAGGTTACTGTAGCTGCTTCTACACATGTTAGAAGATAATTTATCACTCTGAAATCAATGTCAGGTTTAAGCTGATGGAAGTTAACTGACAAAGGCTAGCATAAAATAAGTATTCAGATGATACATTTGGAAAACATAAGCTTGTCACTTGCTGGAGTGAACTCCTTTGAACTGCTGAGTACCTATAAATTGTTGTGTACTAGAGACTTTGTAGGGA
>NW_010423017.1:33892-39619 GCF_000710305.1 Buceros rhinoceros silvestris
GTAGGGAAATAAAGCAATATGTTTTTCTTCTGTTAATAATGATACATTTATTTCCAATTTTTTCTCCTCCAAAACAAAACTAATCGTAAGCAATTAACTTCATATTATACCGCATTTCTTTAATGAAGAATATTTTCATTATTACATTTGTTTATCATTGCCTTTTAGGCAACTGGATTAATTTAGCAAATTCCTAAACTGTTTTTCCTAACAGTTGGCATTTGCTTGCTTAAAAAGTTGAGCTGCAGTGAAGCATTGTGTAATGTATCTCCCTTGGCAGTCTGCTGACAGGCATTTTTCCCTGGTTGGCCTCTGTTGGTGTAAGGGGATTTTGTCCTCCCACGCTCGTGAACTGTTCCTTATTTCCTTGTCAGATTATTGCACCAACAGGATGGCTCATGCAATTACCCTTTATCTCCTTCAATCAGAGTGAGCCAGGTGAGCAAAATATGGTATTTAGACTAACGCAGCTCAGTTTCGAATGAACTGAGCCAGGGAGTAATCATATTGCTGATTCCATCAGCAGATACGCTGGAGAATAACCTTTCCAAGGGTAAATATTGAGAGTCAGGGAGGCAATGCTAATCTGCGCTTCTAACTGTAGAAGTTAGTCGCACAGCTGATGCAGGTAAATCCCGGGTAGTGTGGATCATGGCAAAGCAATGCAGTCTGAATTGAAAAAGAAGTAAATTTGTGTTATGGAATAAAGACTGTTAATTACATCTGAAGAATAATCTTAGTAATGGTTGCATTACTCCTGAGGGATTTTTCTTTATTTTCCTCCCTCTAGAATGATGATAATGTATTGTTTCAGGTACTGCTTTACTTGCTAGGGGAAGGATGAAACTGCTTTGCAATACAGGCACCATAGATCTTGTACCCGTAAAAATAGCTCTTCCTTTGAAATAAGAACACTGCAGAAAATGAAATGTTGGCTACTTCAGCCACACCCACAGTTGTGTAGACATTTATAGAGAATATCGTTGCAGATAATGTTTCAGAGGAGGTTTTTGTAATTTAGGTATTTACTTAAGCATATAGTAATTGAACATCTCAGCTGAGCAGCATGACAGTGCATCATGATGGCAGCATGGATTTTTACCTGGTTAGAAGACAAAACAAATTGCTGTGGTGAGGTTTTGCACTTACTGCTGGTCTGTAGATAAATTTATGATAAAAATTGGATACTCAGGGCTCAGAAAGGGCTGAAGTTTTGTTCATTAGGTTTTTAAAGTGCTTGTGACTTAAAAATAACATGTTTAAATGATTTTAACACTTTCTAACAATTTCTAAGGACCTCCGACACTTTTTAGGATTCACGAAGTGCTGCAATTTGCCCCATTTCTGAATGCTAAGTTCTGCTAGCAGCTAGTCCCTAGAGAGGATGCTGACTTGCACTGCAGCTATCAGAAGAAATCGATGACTTCGGTGACCTTCTGGTCTTACTGACTCTCTTCTGGCTGTAGTTATTTTTGTTGTTGAATTCATACTTGTTTAGGGCCACAGTTCTGTTGAAATAAGTGTCAAAGCTTTCATTATGCAAAGACAGGAAAATCAAATACTATTTTCTGGAGAAGCAAACCTCAGAATTTATGTATTTTTCTGATGATGAGCAGAATTTCAGCACCAACTAACATTTGCTTTATTACGAACTAACAGTAATACCCCCTATGTGTTAATTGTATTCCCATCTGGTTGTAACTACTTTAACTGTATGGTTTACTGACACTTAGGGGCTCCATCCTCCAGCTGCTCAGCATATGGTAAACCTATAATCTTCATGGAAACTTCATGTACAAAATAGCTATAGAAGGTGTTCTAATTTTGTGCTACTTGGATAAGAAGAGCCCTTTTTTGATTTCACTTGGTAATTGCAGAATGTTTTCCCTATAAAACTGTAAACAGTTATTTTATAACCTTCCAAGGCTGTAAATGATCTCCCCAAACCTGTGTGTTTTGATTCTTTGTCACTGAGTGACCCATTTGGGCAGATCTGCCCACAGGTACAGCGTGTGTGCAGGTTACACAGCTCAGTTTCCGTGCTTGTTCCAAAAGAATTGAAATGTTGCCAGTGGTAGACCAAGTATGACAAAATGGCCTTTTCGGTTCCTTTGGATCACCAACAAAGCCCAACGCTATGGTATGTTAACATTTTACACCGTATTTTAATGAGCAATCTGGAGCTAAATTTTGTATTTTAATTTCTAATTTCCAGCTGCTGGCTCACGTTACTTTATCTTTGGCAACAGTCACTTTTCCAGTGACTGTTTATGGCCTGCAGCAAGTGTTGAAGAACAACATATAAACCTCATTGTCCCATCTTGAACTTGAATACACAGAGAAGACAATACAATCCTTTCCTCCCAATTTGCCTATTATATCCTCATAGGATTAACCTGGAGATGTGCCATGAAAAATACAGATATGCTATTCCAGTGCTTCCTTTTATTTAGTAGCTTGTTCAGTTTTTCCTGAGTTTGCATGTGTGAGTGTTTTTATCTGGAAGCAATCAAATATGAATTATCCTGGTTTTTTGGAATGCCAGTTTGTTATTGTTCAGAAACTGGTTGACAAAATTAAGTCCACATTAAAGCTTTTATAATGGCCCTGGGAATCCCCAAGCACAGGTTTTTTTGTCTGCATTTTAAAGGATTTATAATAATAAACCTGTGAAATTTGGCTTAAGGAAAAAAAAAAAATGCTGTATTTCAGATCACCTGAATTTAAAACATACCTGGATAATGGTTCTGGAGCCTAACCCTGTAAACTCCTATGCACATGGCTTTATTAATGTGACTGTATTTATATGTGTTCATCCTATGGAACTTGATTAAGACTGAAATTTTACATGTATCTAGCTATTTGAAGGATTAATTCTAATTTGTCATGTATAACAACCCAGAAGTTCTGGCTTTTAAGACTTACATTCCCTGTGCCCTATCAAGACTGAGCTTTTCCAGCTCGAGAAAATTTCCTTGGTGTAACTTTGTTTCTCAAGAGTTTTAGTTCTAGGTAATTTCAGTTTTGCCTCAAAGTGGCTTATGATGATTTAGCTAAGTCGTGCTCTTACTGGCTTAAACTAAATCGGGAGTGTTCTTGAAGTGAAGGAAGAGTGTCCACAAAAGGGATTAACACTCACTAAGCTCAGGAGAGTCCTTAGCCAGAATGTTAAACATGCTATCGTTTTCGTAAAGCTCTGGTAGGAGGTCCTAGGCTTTGGGCAGTCACTTGAGCTGACAGCAGCAGTCTTCCCCCACGACCCAGCTCTGTGCCCTGTCTGCACTTGCCAGCGGTGCCTGCTTGTCCCTGTGACTTCTCTGGCCTTGCTGTGCTACGTTGTTCTCCACTAAGTCAGCTCTTGGGACTTCATTGCACAGTGGGTGCATGGTCTTTGTGCAGCACGGCTTATTCTGAGGTGCTTCCTGCCACAGCAGAATTATCCTGTGGTTGTGCCATGGAAATCCTACATGACTTAGGGACACACAGTGCCTGGGTGGCAGGCTGACCTGGCTGAGGAAAATGTCTGTCAGCTGTGCAAGAGTTCAAAAAGACTCATAAAGCACGGGTTGTAGAAGAGAGGTCAGATGATGGAAGTCGTCAGAAAGCTGTCACGTCCTTTCTTTCTGGATGGTAAGTCCCTGCCTCTCCTAGGAACCTCAGTATGTCAATCCAAGCAGAATGAAATTTCACTGATGTATGGGTGATTGTTTATTTTCAGGACTATAGTATGAGATAATAGAAGAGTTAATAGTCCGCAGTCTGGAAATAAAAAAAAACCCACCTCAGTGCATCTTCAACCAATAGAATCTCAATATTCGTAACGCTTCTGCCAATTTTATCCTGCTGTGACAAGTCAGTATACTGAGTTACTGCTGGTTTTGTCTGCTGGGTCTAAGAAGATACTGACCAAAACCAGTGCGTGTAGAAGAAAGAATTTTAAAAATGTTAATACAAAAGGACCATAGAGTGAATTTCCATCACTTAGGGTGGTTTATTTTTTTTTTTTGTGGGTGAATGTTTCTAATAATTCAGACTACTACCTTAAACTGGATTTTTTGCCCTGCCTGTCTTTTTACAGATCAGATCCCATTCCCAGTTTGGCAATCTCTGCCAGCGAGCCACTGCTGCTTCGTGCTGTCCCAGCTGGACACTGGGCAACTATATTGCTATTCTAAACAACAGGTCATCGTGTCAAAAAATTGTAGAACGGGATGTCTCTCACACCCTAAAGCTGCTTCGCACATGTGCCAAATACTACTACAACGGAACCCTGGGGCCGGACTGCTGGGATATGAATGCCAAAAGGAAGGACCAACTCAAGTGTACAAACGTGCCTCGCAAATGTACCAAGTACAACGCTGTTTACCAGATCCTTCACTACCTAGTGGACAAGGATTTTCTAAGCCCAAAGACAGCTGACTACGTCTTACCAGCTTTAAAGTACAGCATGCTCTTCTCTCCGACCGAGAAAGGGGAAAGCATGATGGGTATTTACCTAGATAACTTTGAGAACTGGAACGCTTCTGACGGTGTGACAACCGTCACAGGGATTGAGTTTGGAATAAAACATAGATTGTTTCAAGATTATCTGTTGATGGATACTGTGTATCCTGCCATTGCCATTGTAATTGTTTTATTAGTTATGTGTGTATACACGAAGTCCATGTTTATCACGCTGATGACTATGTTTGCAATAATTAGTTCCTTGATTATTTCTTATTTTCTCTATCGGGTAGTTTTTAATTTTGAGTTCTTTCCATTCATGAATCTCACAGCATTGATTATTCTTGTTGGGATTGGAGCAGATGATGCTTTTGTCTTATGTGACGTTTGGAACTACACAAAATTTGATAAACCTCATGCTGGAACCTCTGAGACAGTGAGCATCACATTACAGCACGCTGCGCTTTCCATGTTTGTCACAAGTTTTACTACCGCTGCTGCCTTCTATGCTAATTATGTCAGCAATATCACAGCAATCAGGTGTTTTGGTGTTTATGCTGGCACTGCCATTTTGGTGAATTATGTTTTGATGGTTACATGGCTACCTGCTGTAGTTGTATTACATGAACGATACCTTCTCAATATTTTCAGTTGCTTTAAGAAACCTCAGCAGAGGGTGTACAACAACAAAAACTGCTGGACAGTGTTGTGCCAGATGTTCCACAAAATTATTTTTGCAGTCTCCGAAGCATCCAGGATATTTTTTGAAAAAGTTTTGCCATGCATTGTAATCAAATTTCGATATATTTGGCTTTTCTGGTTCCTTGCCTTAACGATTGGTGGAGCATATATCGTGTGTGTAAATCCAAAGATGAAGTTGCCATCATTGGAGCTCTCTGAGTTTCAGGTATTTAGGTCTTCTCACCCATTTGAACGGTATGATGCAGAATACAAAAAGCTTTTTATGTTTGAACGTGTCCACCATGGAGAAGAGCTCCACATGCCCATTACAGTAATCTGGGGCGTCACACCTGAGGATAATGGTGACCCTTTGAACCCTAAAAGTAAAGGAAAGCTGCAGCTAGATAACAGTTTTAATATTGCTAGCCCAGCTTCACAGGTCTGGATTTTACGTTTCTGTCAGAAGTTAAGAAATCAAACATTTTATTATCAGACTGAAGAACAAGACTTCACAAGCTGCTTCATTGAAACATTTAAGCAGTGGATGGAAAATCAAGACTGCGATGAGCCATCTCTTTACCCCTGCTGCAGCCACTGGAGCTT
>NW_010423017.1:39715-69688 GCF_000710305.1 Buceros rhinoceros silvestris
TCCCTACAAACAAGAAGTTTTTGAATTATGTATCAAGAGAGCTATAATGGAGCTAGAAAGAAGCACAGGATACCATTTAGACAGTAAAACCCCAGGGCCTCGCTTTGACCTAAATGACACCATCAGGGCAGTGGTGTTGGAGTTCCAAAGCACCTACCTCTTCACACTAGCTTATGAGAAAATGCATCAGTTTTACAAGGAAGTGGACTCATGGATTTCAAGTGAGCTTAGCTCTGCTCCTGAAGGTCTTAGCAATGGTTGGTTTGTGAGTAACCTTGAATTTTATGATCTCCAGGACAGTCTTTCTGATGGTACTCTGATTGCCATGGGTCTTTCAGTTGCCGTTGCGTTTAGTGTAATGCTCCTTACAACTTGGAATATAATTATAAGCCTTTATGCAATAGTTTCAATAGCTGGAACTATTTTTGTCACTGTAGGTTCTCTAGTTCTTCTTGGATGGGAGCTAAATGTGTTAGAATCTGTCACTATTTCAGTGGCTGTTGGCTTATCTGTAGACTTTGCTGTTCATTATGGAGTGGCTTATCGCTTAGCCCCTGACCCTGACCGAGAGGGAAAAGTAATTTTTTCTTTAAGCCGTATGGGTTCTGCTATTGCAATGGCTGCATTGACCACATTTGTAGCTGGAGCAATGATGATGCCCTCTACGGTGCTGGCATACACGCAGCTTGGCACTTTTATGATGCTTATAATGTGCATTAGTTGGGCTTTTGCAACATTCTTCTTCCAGTGCATGTGCCGGTGCCTTGGACCCCAGGGTACTTGTGGCCAGATCCCCCTACCAAAAAAACTGCGGTGTAATGCCTTCTCTCAGACCTTATCAGGAGCCCAAGGAGGCAGAGGTCAAAATAAATCACATCCTGTTAGCAAATATCAGCTGGACTCCAGAAGTCAAAAACCAGAAATGGAGCATGAGCACTATGAGCTCGAGCCTCTGGCATCACAAACCACCATCTGTAACCCTGCAGAGAAAGTGACTTATGAAGAAACTCATATCTGCTCAGAGCTCTTCGGCAGCAGGCCCCAAAACACGTGTATGCCTATGCCTTCAGCCTATAGTAGTGAAGTGAGTAAAAGCATAAAAAATGTTGCTAGTTCAGCTATGCTACAGACATCTATTGACCAACACACTATATGCCCAATTTTCTCTCAAAGCAGGCAGTGTAGCTGTCCTGACACATATAAGCAAGTGGCAGTGAAGTGGAGTCCACACTCATGTCAACAGTTAAGTGACACCTTCTGTTACCAGTGTTCTCCTTCACCAGGAACCATACAGATCCAAAGCTCTGTAGCTCCTCTAAACGCTTTACAGCAAGCTGCTGAAGGTTACGTGCATCCAGTCCAGCATGTCCTCCACTGCAGTTGCCTTCAAGGAAGGCTCAAAAGAACGATGACGCAGAACTCTCTCCCTAAAAACTTTTTCTTCCAGTCTGTGCAACAGTTTCAGGCACATCAAAGAATAAATAGGACAGATTCACATGCTCATCAAAACCCGGGGGAAAACATAAGAACTGTTCCAAAGGTGATGAGCTCCTCACAGTTTCTTTGCCGAAACGCAGGACCTCTGATTGTGCGTTGCTCTGAATGTGAGAACAGCGTATCAAATAACCCAAAGGGATTCTGTCAGCAGATGGACAAGTGTGATGAAAAGGGCGGTACAGAGGCAAACGGGGTTGAAAGCAGGAAAGCCTCTCTGTCAAAGCAGAAAAAGAAAGCTGAGAGCAAGATAGATCCTTGTTCTTTGCAGAATGACCGGGTTTTGAAGGCTGACCAAAATGATAAAAAACACCTGCTGAACAGGTCAGTGAGAGAGTTTCGCTACGAGGGCTGCTGTGAAAATTCACGCTGTTGTAGCAAGCCGATCACAGTCAAGTGCAGTTCTGTTGACTGTCAAATGCCAAACATCGAAGCCAATGTGCCTCCTATGCTAATGCGCCCAGAGCTTTCCAATGAAAGTCTGTTAATAAAAACACTATAATAAATCTTCAATTTGGCAATCCTGTGTCTTTCTTTTAAAAGTAAATTTTAAACACTAAAAAGGGAAGTGCTGAATACATATGAGGTATAATTTGCATTTTGGAATGAAAAGTGTATTTTCTAGAACATTAACAGTTAAACGTTTCATAAAGCCATTACATGTAGTAAAACCTGATGTTGTCCAGAATGTGTTTTTGCTGTGACTCAAGCTGAGTTATGCTTAATTTAGGTTTTGTCCCAGGGCATTAGAGTTTGAATTCTCCTTATAAATCATCTCAAGACGTAAAGCATTACAAAGAAACTCTTCCTTTTCTGAAGCCAGGGCTTGTGACACTGGTAATGTTTGGGGCAGACATTGCCACGTTTTCCGAGTATGTCATTTACCTTTGTTGTTCTGCCGCCTTGGCAGCCTTGTGTGCACCTTGAAAGGGTGGCAGGGCTGTAACCATTCACTCAGGATTGCCTGGAAGACCAGCTCGGCAGGGGAGCCTGTTTTGGGAGTATTTGTAACTCTTTATCCTAACAAAGTCTAAAGAAGAGCTCTTGGAGGTCAAGAGCTCCATTGTTACCTGTCTGTGTATACAGGGCGCAGTAACACAGTTGAACTGCCCTTTCTGGCAGTTACTGTATAGACTTTGTCATTAAATACCAGAGAATACAGGTGGAATCGCTGGCAAGTGAGCATTGCTTGCTTCTCAGTGACAAGAAAAGTGTAATTCAAGTTGTGTGACATACGTAGGTACATAAAATCAGGAGTTATAAAATTGGGCATAAAGTGACTTGTAATGCTGAACTTCTTCCCACAACACACAGAAATTAGAAGTAAATCCACTGGGGAGAAAGGCGGAGTTAATGCACGTGTCCTAGACTTCCTGCCAATAGTAGCAGACTAAGTCCGTTCAAAGGATTCAAATACATAAATTAAAATATTGTGCTTCAAGGTCTGTTACCCGGGGAAGTTCCAAGATGCAGTTACAAATACTGAACTAAACCGTGTAACCAAGGCGTTGGATTTCAGGCACGGTGTTTGTGTAACTGCAGGGTTTAGTCAGAAGAACAGCTACGGTTTGGTCACGGGAGTACGCGCTGGCCTCGTCATTCAGAAAGCGTGGATTTGAGAGCTGGAGCTGTGTAGTATGCCGTGATTGCTAGTGACAAATCTCTCTTCATATAACCGTTTGGTTATGCCGAGTATGTTGATTTACGATACGCTGATGACGGAAGATAGATTTCATGGACTGATGTGATATCATGTACTTGGTGTGTTATGAATCCCTGGAAGAAGAGCCTGGCTTTTTCAGTTCTAATGCTCGCGTTGAAGGGATGTAGGAGATTAGTGTCATACCGCAAACCACTTTGGTTTGTTTGGGAGGAGCGATGTTAGCGCTTACACATCCAAGTGATGGGAACAGAGTAAGAGGTTGAAATCTATAGGATAAGCTAAAATAGTTTTACATGGTTTAAGAAGAGTAACATTATTTCTTAGATATAAAATAAAACTCTCTTCTAGTTCTTTGAAACTCACTTTTAGTTCTTCTATAACTCAGTTTAGAACCAGATTCTTTCTGTTTGTAATGAGAGCAATTCAAGAATTTTGTGTGCACCACAGAGGCCATTAATCATAAAGAGCTATGACTTGCAGTGCTAACAATCTAAAGAAATTAAAAGGGATAAGAAAAAAACCTGTGCTGTTGCTATTTGCCAGCTTTCTTCCTGGCCACTGCACCTGCTTGAGTGCAGTTTCTGTGAGACGTTTCTGTAACATGCTAAGCAATAAATCGTTCCTGAAATAAAAACAACATTATGATAGTTTAATTGACCTGCTGTCAGACCTTGCCAAAGCAGTGTGTAATGCTTATGTAGTGCCTGTCACATCAGCTGTCATTCACAGCTGTGCCTTTGAGACATGGCCTTAGGGGAGGTCCCCAGCTAACACATCGACAGAACATAGGACATTTCAGAGCTCAAGATTGAGGTGTTTTTTTTTTTCCTAAGCCAGCTGTCCGCAACTTCGTTCTGTGTGAGGAAAGCCCTTCCAACTGCTTATATTAATAACTGGCTTTATGGTGGTGAGGTAAGCAATAATGTAGTATTTTTATTAAGATTTATACGTTCTCGAAGGCTGATGCAGTAAAAAAAATGGGGCAGATAAGGAGTTGTGATGTAATATATTCTGAGAAGAGATTAAGATTAGCTAGTGTTCTTGGCCAGCGAACAGTATCACTGTTGTATTTGCCTTTCATGACTTTTCCACTGCCTCCCCGCTGACTTCTTTATTCTTTACGAACCACTTAGCTGGACAAGGAGCAATCACTGCAATAGAGAAGTTAAATATTTATGTGTGTAGCGCTGTGCGTGTGTGTGCAGCACCTATGTCAATTTATGCACAGACTCTAAAATCCAAGCCATTTCAGCTCCTGGAGAGTGGAAGAAACAAGGAATTGGTTCCAGTGGTAGCTGGAGGCTAATGTGGCCATGCATTACTCTATCCCCAGAAAAAATTAAATACTAATAATTAAGTTTTTCCAGGCTACCAGGAGCAAGCAAGGAGAGCTCGTATCCTGTTCCACTCCAGGAAATCTTAATAAGGACTGTTGCATCCTACTGAGACATCTCTCTAAAGATGCCAAAGACTGCCCAGTCCCAAGGGAAGCTCCTGAGTCTAAAATACTCTAATTCCCATTAGCTGAGGTTCTCCCTTGCACTGGGATCGCATGGTGAATCTGGATGTGCACGTGCCACGTTGGATAAGTGTGCTGCTTCTCTTGTCGGCTGCCGCTCGGCGTAAGTGCCCTACCACTGACACGTGCTTTCTCCATGAAGTGGCAGGGTCCTGGCTTTGTGAGATGCAGAGTTGATTTCTGTGGATAACCCATGCTGGGGTATTTACCAGGTTGGGAAGAGTAGTGATTGTTCTGGCAGTGATGACAATGTGTAGCTTGGAACATGACAGACAAGCTTTCTGCCTTTTCAAAGCCTAAGACAGACTTTACAGTAACTTGTACATGCAGTGAGTCTTGAGAGTGACATCTCTTTGGTTATCCGAGGGAGAAAAGAGAGTCTTGCTGTGGGAAGGCAGTGATCTGTTCGTGGGAGTGGAACTTGCATCTGAGACCATCTCTCAAATTCACCTCATCCAGGGAAAAAACCCCCACTGGATACCTTGGTTGTCTGTATTGTCCTTAGGGTCTGTGTTTCCCAGATGACAATCATATTTCTGGTGTGGGTAATGCAGTGATGAGTTCAACAAAAAGTGATACAATAATTTATAATAAGTCCTTTAAAATACTATTTCATTGTTTGTGTGGTTTAAAAAAATTAAAATCTGTCATTTTACGATCACCTGCAATCACTTAAATTTGATCTTTTTTAACTAACGTGGGAGAATTGCTTTCAAATGCTTTGGATTTGACAGAACGCTCTAATTTTGCCAGATGGAGCCCTGGCAGGCAGTCCAAGAGAGCTCTAAAAATACAGGTTGACAAACGACAAAAATTTTATCACTGTAAGAAATGTCAAATGTGGTCAAAACTGAATGCATTTTATTTATGTAGAGAAAGTTATACTACTTAATATGGGTCGCGTGTGGGTGATTCAGGCCAAAATCACACTGACTTCATTGAATCGGACCTTAGATTTTTTCCACATGCTGGCAAGCTTTATTAAATTTTACTTCTGCCAATAACATCTGAAGTGCCTGTACATCTAGCGTTTGATTTACAGCGGTGAGTTGGGACACCGTACCACTAAGTATTGCATATTCCCACAGTGTGAAATAATTGCCTTTGCAAAAACCCCTCAGTCTGTGTAAGTCTAAGAGGTCGCAGGAAAGGCTATAGCTTCTCCGAGTTCCTGACACAGACACCCGAACTTGGACCCAGTGTCACTATCGCACAACTACCCTCACTGATGTTGTGGTCCTTTGACTGTTTATTCTGCATGTAGTGTTGATCTGGCATCAGTCGTTCCTCCTCGGTGTATCTCACCACGCTAGCACAGTACGGTGCTCAGCTTAGAGAGGCTGCAGGTTTTCGGTGCTACCATGCTGTGACTTTTGAATGCTAAGTCGTCTTACCCACCGAGGCCCCTGGCTTTGCTGTTTCCCTTTACTCGGCAGCTTCCATTCAGAGTGGTTTTTCTAAGGTCTCCACTTTAGAAAGTTGCATAGACTCAGGTGCTTCCTGGAGACGTGTAATTTTCGGTCGATTCCTGAAGTGTATTAAAGCGGATATGTCCAACTCGGGTTTGGATTCCATTTTTTAGGTTTTGATAAATGTTACTTCACCTGCAAATGGATAGACGTATTCCAGAGAAGCATCTGGTTGTTGTTTCTTTTTAAAATTCTATTAGTTTAAAATGTCTGTTGAGTCTAGTTCCCGAGCCGTTAAAGTTAATTAAAACTGGTGCTGATCTGTTGTCTTAAAACCAGCAGGGTGGACACGTGTTCTCTTGCCACGGGCTGGCCACAATGAGGTAGTGTTGGATGCCGAACTCTAGCTGTGAGCCTGAAGAGCAGATGGATGGCTTAGCTTTGAGGCCTAAACAAACTTTCTTAAACCCTTGCAAAGCCTCAACCAAAATTGTCCGTAGCTTTATCTGAATAGCAATCCTAGCACGTTTCTCCGTGGCTTAGGAAAGGAGCGGTTTATTCATCACTGACTCTTCAGTAATGCTGACTGCGTTACAGTGCCCTGGTCCTCAGAAAACAGTGCGGCTAAAATACAAACGGAGTGAGGTCAGACCCTTGAAAATCTGACCTAAGCCATGTCTTCTGCATGTAACGTTATTCAGTAATAGGAAGTGTCATGGTTTAAGTCTTAAGATGGATAATGTACTGAGATTATTACTGATTTTATGTGTATTTGAAGTCATTTTCAGGAGAAATGAATGGCAAGTGAGGACAGCTTGGCTTGGGATGACTAACGAGATGGCACTTCTGGTTGTCTGCTCTCACCCAGCCCTAGTGGCAGGTCTCCTGAAGTCACCTGCCTGTAGTGGCAGCAGTAACTGCATCTGCCACCTCCTCTCCCCTTCTCTCACCAGTGAGGGTCTTAGTTCTCTGATAAAATCTGTGTGTTGTAAGCTGGGACAGTAATTCAACTCTTCTTGCTTCAGTGGTATAAACCAAAAGGAAGTTAACTGGAGTTAATGGAACCGTGTTGTTATAAGAGAGGTATCACAACCACTGAGTTCTTGGCTCTCGTAAGAATTCCTAGTACGCTTTAGTGTTTGGCTCTAAATCCATTTTCTAAGAGCGAAGTTTATGTGCAAAAGCAGAACCTATGGATATTCTTAGAGTTCAGGTAAAAAAGAACAGAAATAAGCAACTGAAGGCACATGAGCTCAGTACTGAAAAGATTCACGGCACAGAAGAAAAAGATGGTTTAGCAGTACTTTGAGTGGAGAAATCTGGCAGTGCCATCCTGCAGTACGAGGTCCGATACTCCACTTTCTTAGAAAAGTAGTATGTTTTAATGCATATTTTTAATGTATGTGTTTTAAATTTATATTTTCAATATCTATTTTTATAATATATAATAGCATTGTCCCAACTATTTCCCAAGTGATCTGATCTGGCAGGACGGAGCATCAAACCTTTTTCCTAATACATGCTCTTTTCATCTGATGAAGCTTGAATTCTTGGCTGTGAGGGAAGCAAAGCTGTCCCAGACCCTTACTCACCCTTTCTTCTATTCTGAGTTCTTAGTTGAGGTTCTGTCTCATCTGATTCTAGAACTGTGGGCTTTTCTTAGATGCCTTAATTGGCTCAGTTTCTTTCCTGACGTAGTACTGAACCTGTTAAGTGCCAGCTGTGGCTCATTTTGACATTAATACTCTCTACAGGTAACCAGTTTTCCCTGTATTTCGTGTATTCAGAACACAGCGTGTGGCAGGCCTTCCTCTCCTTCTGTGGATTCCCATTTTTCCCGAGATTTTTAAACGCAGCTTGTTTAGTTGTGTAGTATAATCTCTTTGATCCTTCCTTGTAAGGGTTTATTTACATTTGGGGAGTATAACATGGCAGCTTTTTAACAGTTCACAGCAGTGTTACGCTACTAGATAGGGCAGAAATAGTGCGGTGTTACCCCAGTGCTGGTTTGAATACTAGCAGTAGCTAGTTAAATGGTTTGGAGGTGTTTTATTTGGTATAGCACTGAAAGAGGGGCATCAGGAATTTTGTAACATAAATGACAGATAATGACTTACTCTCCTCTTTCGTGTGGCGTTATCTTCACACAAAGAGGCTTAAAAGAAGTATTCAGGAAGTATTAAACAAAACAGCATAAGACTGAAAACTGGTAAGACTGGAGTGTCTAGCCAGGAGGTAAGCTCTGCCGCTTTCTCAATTCTGTGAGGGCTTTTTAAACCACTCAGCTTAAAATGCCCGAGGTGGACAGCATGCCCTTATCAAACAAGAGTTCAGGAAGTTGTCCTCTGACATCTCTAGACAGTACCACTTCCCAGGGAAGTTTGAATGTGTGAAATAATGGTAACAGCCCTGGGGAAAGATGTTTTACCAAACCAAGGTGTCACAATGAAGACTATTACTCAAGTGTTACTATATCTGGCATTTCATCATTTTGGGGCTTGAACTAACGTAGTCTAACTGCACGATACTCAAGGCCGTACGTAAGAATTTGAGACAGCTCAGTAGGTGCACTGCATAACTCCGGTAGATAGTCTTCAATTAGTCTAGTTAAGACAGAGTGGGAGAGGGAGAGGGAGGTACCCCAAATCCTTATTTGCGTTGAAATCCTCTTGTACACAATGCAGAAGAAGTAAACGTCTTGAAAATGTGCATAAACCACAATATTTGAGGTTACAGTAACTTTTGTGGTCTCAGAGTAATCAGCATTAAACAGAGTTGCGAACAATAGCGTGTAAAAAGTGATTGATATTTAATGAGGGAATTGTTAACTGCTATGCATTTAAAATCAGTGGAATTTTAGAAGGATGCACTCCATGAACCTGCAATAAATGTTTGTACTTATTCAAGATGACCGGTAACTTAGTACATCCAAATAGTTTTTAGTCCTATAACTTAGTTCTACTCCACTTTGTATCTATTACACAGGTTCACTGGCACATCAGTGCAGCGAATTTGGCTGTCGCCCGTCAGAACTCTGGATGAAGCCTCTCGATGGAGCAGCTCAAAACTGAGACCTGTAAAAGCCGTGTGAGTATGTCTGTCTGCCAGGTACTGGCTTGTAATGAGCAGTGGAGAAGGGAGGTTGAGATCTGTACTTCCATCTGATCTCTGAATATAGAAGCTGATAACTGACCAGCGTAGATGTTTCAAAATTCCAAAAGCAAATGCAGTCCTTGTGATGCTGAGTACGTGTAGCTGCAACTGTGTGTAGGTGCTTGGATTCTCTGGAGTTCCAAAGACATCCTTGGATTTTTGTAGCTAAGAAATTACTGACATTCAAACCAATTGTTTAATTTTCACTTCACCCTGGTTAAGTCTAAAACATGGCCTGATCTGTTTCTGTTTTGTCTCTTTCCTAGAAAACACTGTGCTCTTATGTTTAAATTAATATTTATTTTTAATACATAAAAGCTAGAGTAATATGTCCCAGTCTTAAACTCCAATTACTGTAAACCGTTGTTTATTTTATGATATTTTTAGAAATATTTTTTATGTATTTATAAATGGTCCAGCACTGTGGGGACATAGACACTCTGCTTTCATTTACCATTTTTACTACTTCATGATTGTATGATGCCTTTAAAATAATAAATTTGAAATACTAGACCTGGATGCACAGAGGATTCAGAGTGCCTACAGCTAGCTTTAAAATTGCTTGAAACAACTGCTGGGAAAAAAAGACAACACACTTGACCTATAATAGTAAAACAAAAGCCCATTTCTTCATTGCTTGTGAGTCTCTATACACATGCCTCAGGTCTAGCCTGCCCTTTTCACAACCCTCCCTTCAAGACTACCTCCACCTTTGTTCTGCCTTCAAGTTCTTCTTTCCAGCTCGGCTCTGTTCTCCTTACAGTGTCTGAACACGAATCCTGAGGGAGAAGGGCTGGTTATCATACTGCAAGGGGCCAACCGCCTCGGAGGGGCTGCAGTCACGCCGTTGCGTGCCTGCTGTTTAAGTATATGTTCCCAGTCGCAGAGCTCGAATAAGACCCACTATTACATCTTGCCTCGTTCTCTGACCACGAGGGAGCGATTGATCTCAAGCAGCAGAGCAGGTGCGATGGTCTGTGCAGCAGCGGGGCACTGGGCCAAGCGATCCCTGAAAGTCCTAAGAACTCTCAGCAATTTATCTTTCTGATATTAGGTCTAAATTTGCCTTTTGTCCATTGTCACTGTGCTGCTCTGCAAGTTATTCCCCCTTCTTCAGGCAACCAAGAGCAGCTCCCTCGTGGTGCTTGTGTTCCTCAAATCCTTGCAGTCGCTGCTGCATGCAGAGAGACCCTGCTGAGGAAGGAGCCCCTGCTGCTTGCGTCAGTGGAGGAGAGCTGGCACGATTAATTTATTTAAGTGGCCTTGCCCCAGAGATAGCTATTGTTTGTATTGTAACTGCCTCTGCCACCTGGGGACTGGGAACAGGGCAGGGGCGGCATGAGCTTCTGAGGTGGACTGTAAATCTGTGGATTTAAACCTGTTTTGTCTTCTGAAATGCGTGAGCTCAGAAATCATCCTGACACCTAACATTTGCTGTCTCGCTCCTGGTTTTTGATACGCTTTAGCCTGAAAAGCCTGACTGATGTGAAACCCTGCTGGAGTCTTCAGCTTTCACACTTGGTGACCTCTCCTTTCACATTGTTGTATTTTTAAGATTAGGAGAGCAAAGATTCATGTCAAACGTTGTTGCTGCTAGTGTCATCCCCCTTTCCTCCACCCAGGTCTATGCTCTCTGGAAGTGGGTCCACCCTTCCTTAGGAAACCCAGATGGTGAGGAAGCCACAGCCTCTTCACGTTTTCACATTTATGTGTGCCTGCCTGAATATAGATTTCCTTAAAGCTATCACAGCTCTCAGATTGGTTTGTTTTTACTTCAAAAGATCTGAAGTCGTATCTCAGTGCATCGAACTAGATGCAACTCTTGTAACCTCGGCTACAATGGGAGTGGAATTGGAGAAGGCAAACCAGGACTGTGTCAAAAGACTCAATCTCTTCCATCCCTTCTCTGTAGGACTGTGCCTGATCTGAACTGGTATTTGGTCTCCCAGCTACCAAATTTTGCCAGATACTGAATTACTTCAGTAAAGTGACATGATCTGAGAGCTCCAGATTGCCTGGGTGTAGGTGCAGCAGTATGCCAGCACCTAGAGCGGACTGCTGCCCTTAAGAATAAGCACGTGTACCCCAGACTGTGGTGTCCTGCCTGAAATCCTTCTGTTCTCACTGCAGAAAGCTCCGTATTAAATGTGGGGCAGGAAGCTACTTACTGCACCACAGCAATCTGAAACGTACTCCCGCTGTCTTCTTCAGACATCCCGTCCAGGTGCAACATTCTGGAAGCACCTGTGTCTCTTCCCAGTGACTGTCCAGATTGCAGAGACCTTAATTTAGGAGCAGTGAATTCTGCCTGACCTGGAACATCACCCTCTGAAGGTTTCCAGAGGCTGCAATGTCTTTTTTGGCTAACAATGCAGCGCAGCCTCTTTTTTTCTTGCGAACTAACGTACAAGCAGCTTGAAACCTGAAACTGGAATAATGTGGGAAAGTTGGGCAAGCAGAGGAACAGGTGAAATAATTCTTTCCTCTTTGAGGTAGCAAGCTTGTCAAAGGGCCAAGCTTCCACGAATCTTTTTATTTGAGCGACAAAGGAAAAGGTTGACAGTCTTTCCTGAGATCCTTGCTCTCCTCCCCTCAGCCACCAAAGGACTCGGGCTGGGGCAGCGCAGACTCTGGCCTGGCTTTTTTATCCTGCCTTCAGGATCAAGCTACCACAAGGATCTCAGCGCTGTGCCCAGGTCTGCAATCGGAAATTATGTTAGAAGTCATCCTAGACAGCAGTCTAATAGTTGTCTTCAAAGGACACAGCACCTCCTTTTCTGGGTAGCTGGTTGCCTGTTTAATGACAAGGTACAATCAATGGTTGTGGTAGTCCCTTGGCCCAGTGCTCCGAGCACAGCTCTTGCCTATTGTCTTCCCTGTGCTGATGCTTTAAATCCACTTCATCTTCTTGCTAGCAGTCGGCCGTCAGCTGTGTGCTGGCTTGGGAAAGCTCAATTCAGTCCACTAATCTATTGTTCCCATTTGTTTGTGTGGCTTTTAACAGGAAAAGGCGTGGGGTTTAGTTTACGGCAGCAGACAGCACTCACCCAGGACACCTGGTAACGCTTCTTTGTGTGCAATATGCACATCGATAAAAAAGTTGTAAATCTTGTTTGCTTTTTGTAAACTAAAGTACTGGATTTCCAGTTCAGAGTCTTCCAGTGCGTAAAAGTGTAGTCTAGGAAATACAGGTGATCTTCTCTTGTTCTTTGAGATCAGCGGTTTTCTCACACACCTTTGTACTTATGTGTAGGAGCCATAATTTGATTTGGGTTTTGAACAAACTCTCTCTGACCCTGGGATTTACAGTCATCCTTCTTGTAAGAAGAAATGAAGTGAGTAATTTCCAGTGGGAAACAGTTTTCCTGCAAAAATTCTGGTATCATACACATTTATGTGAGTGTGTGTATAAAAATATAAAATAAATAAACAGGTGTAAACCCAGAGTTCTTTAAAGGTTAGATTTGGTCATAAAGGCTGAGACTGTTAAAAAAAATTAAAGACAAAAACTTATAGTTCTCATAGTGTTTGCTTATTAGGCCGGCCCATACTTTGAGACATATCAGCGTCCTTTACTTGAGGAAGCTTAGGTTTACATTAGTTTTTAAAAATGTAATCTTTGACTTCCAGCTTTCTAAGAAAGTTTGGCCTTTCTTCCCTTACACAGCACCTGGCCATATAATGCCGATTTGTTCGTCTCCTCCAGATTGCGTTACTGTGATCTGTTGTCTCTGAGCTGGGTTTGAAGATGACGCACAGATTGCAGTGGGGACAGCATGTGTTGACTGACTGCCTTCTCCATGCTTTGGGCCACAGCGGACATCTGAAGCCTGCTGTCTGCTGCTTCCCGTTTAGTTTCAATACCAATTTAAGGCACTGATCTAGTTTTCAAATCAATAAGTGGGTCAAGTTTTAGCCGCATTAGAAGCTGAATATTAATCTGCGTGTGAGTGTGGCTGCTGCATTCTTGTAGGATCACGCCAGACACGCAGCCCAGGCAGATCCGTTCTCTTGACAATCGACGAGGAAAAGCTTCTCAAAAGATACTGGATGAATTTAGAGTCAGGACTCCCTGAGGATACATGTCAGAGCTTCCTTAGAAAGCTTTTTTATACTTGGGTACTTGAATCGTGAGCTTCATTCTTGTACCTCTAAATCTCCTCCCACCTGCCCTTTCTCTACTAAAATATTTAGCCCAGTGAATGTTGACCTTCAGGAGGGAAGACTGCCAGGCACTGCGTGGTATCTGCTTCGTTTCTGCAATATTACAGATCAGGCAACAGTGAAAAGGATGCCAATGTAAGGCAGAGAGTTCGGATGTCCAGCATTTTTAGTTCTGTGTTGCTTCTGCAGCCTTTTGTGGATATTCTGTGATTTACAGATAAATATAAGGTCAGCTCTGGAAGGCAAAGATATTACTAGAGAGGAATAGAGATAAGAATTAGGGAGAGCCAGGTAATTAATATATATGTTAGCTACTCCCGATTCAGGATTTGCACACCTCCAGGAGAAGGCCCCATCTCATAAATTATGTCTCTGCTACGATGGCACGGTGTTCTTATTTAAAATTACATATAAATAAAAAGACAAGCCTAATTCTCAGATGGTGGATTAAATCTACAGCACTGGCAGACAGATAAATCCTTCTTTTGCCGGGTAAGTAAAGTAGAGACAGCACTAGCTACTCAGAGGGTATTTAATATTGACCGAACAAGGAATAAAAGGTACATATCTAGAGACAGACTAGCCGAGCCTGGGTTGCATGTGTGCCTCTGAGAGTGCGTATTGCTGCCTTGTTGAGTAACAACACACTTCAGTGCTTAGAGCTGAGTTAGGAGGAACTGCCAGACTTACCAAAGGCAGCTTTGCAAAGACCAGTGATTAGAACAACTAGAATTAAGCAGTGTGTGCAGGAGTGTAATGCGGGTCCTTGGTGGCTATGCAGACAGTGCACTGTGGAGTAACTGCGGTATCTTAACAGACACTCGTTAATGTGCTGGCACGAGTTGCAGCACGCAGCCATGTGTGGCTCATCCGCCAGCATTTCAACAGGAAAGCCAAAAATTCCTTTGTTACTCTGATCTGGATTGCTACCCTGTCTATTTTTTGTACTGCTGTAGGAATTTTTGAGGCAAGTGAGTTTTCTGGTCAAGTATTTTATTTCCAGTGCTTCCAGTTGTGGCCGTTTCAGAAACGGTTCAAATGCTCATTGTGTTCCCCTTGTGATTACATTGAAGTGTTGTGTGGTGAGGGTGGGGAAGCTATTTTTTCTTGACCTCAGCTGGCGATCAGTTTATCCTCTTGAAGCATGACACTTGATATCTTTGGACATCTTTCATTAGCTAGGGTAATATTAGATACCATTCTTATTCGTACAAATGCCTAATCCAGCTTTTGTTCTCTGAGCTGGCTCTGCCAGAGGATATCCGAGCTGAAGAGAGATGCAGAACAAGGAAGACAGTGTAGTGATGCGGTGTGACTGATGTTGCTGGGAACGAGTAACAGTAATTGCAGGTTTTTCCTGCCCTGGTTTCCTCTTCCTGTTGGTACCAAAGTAAATGAGGGTTTGAAATAGTTCTTCAATATTGTGTTTGTATGATAATTATTGATATTATGAACAATGAAGGCTTTAACCATGCAACATATTGACATGCCATCAGGAAATTTTAAGTACTGTAGCTGAAGGGCTGGGTAGGTCACACAAAATACAGCGCAAACAATATTTGTTCAAGTGAGGCAGGAAGTCAAAACCTTTCCTGAGCCTTTATAGTTGAAGAATTTGTTACAAATTTTGCCAAGAGAGCAGCTTGTCTAAGAAAGCAGTTTCTGGAGTAAATCAAAGTCCTTGTTGCCCTTAGGGCTCACTGAGATGTTCTTCTCAGATATCAGCTGCATGGGAGATGAAAAATAAGTGTGTCTTTCTGACTGGCTGCTGTTCCACCTTGTTTTTCCAGCAGCCTGGAGAGGACTAACAGAATCACAGGCCTGGAATGAGTGTGGAGTTGTCAGAAATCTCAGTATTTGGGAGGCCTGAGCTTTAAGGGAAAACTTAAAGGCTGAACTAGAAAACTCTGAAAGAAAACTCAAATACAATCAGTTTAGGCCTTTAAAGAAATACACCCTGTTTATCAGCTCTGGAAATTGCTGTCTTTAGCTGTGTCTGGCCACGGACTGGCGGGAGCAAGTGCTGGTTTTGTTCTGCTTGCCATTGAGCATAGGACACCAGGCAGGAATGAGAAACAGAGCCCTCTCCTCCTGTACATGTTGGCTTTAAAAGAGAAGGCAGAGGTGGAATAAGGAATAAACAATCAGGTTACACTCCGTTTTCAAACTGATGCTGAACGACACCTGAATCCAGAGACTCAGGCCTTCGGGATCACTGTTTGTCTGAAGTGTTATTGCTATGACTTTATTCGAGTGCAGTTTGGAAAATCTTGAAGTGTCAGAAATGCTTTGTAAGTCTCAAGGGTGTTACTTTAGGGCTTGTGAAGTAATCATGGTAGACAAGTGATCTTTAAAAATGTTTTCATTTTGAAGGCCTTCGCGTACAACAAAACACCTATTGATTCAAAGCATTTGCACAGGAAAAAGTCGAGGTTTCTTTGTGGCTGCTTGACAGTTTCTCTTTTTTTTTTTCTCTCTCTAAATCTTTCCTGTTTGCCACTGAAAAAGTGAAAGAAGAGGAAAGGTGATAAAGGAAATTAACCAAACAAAAAAGGCAAGAAAACCGAAGCTTTTCCAAGGTTTCATTTTTTAGGAAGATGATTCTAAGATTTTTTCTGGAAATTAATATTTTGAATGTTTCCTGAAATGACAAAAAGCCTCAATCTGTTAAGGAGAGCTTGTTCTGTTTAAGGACTTTGATCTCTTTCCTGCCCCTGGCCTTTGCGCAGCTTTGTCTCCCCTTTGTATAAATCACAGGCTGGTTCTTTTTGCTCCACTTTGGGAAGAATGTCAGGTATGTCCGTGTCAAATTGCCCACATAACCTTCACTGCTGTAAGGCACACACTGACATTAAGTCGTCTCTGTGTGACCGTGTCCAAGGTATCTGGTTTATCTCTGTCACCTCGAGGTAAAAAGTCACCTTCTACACTGACTTTTTCAGGTAACCTGATGAAAATCAGTATCTGCCCAGACTTCCAGCTCTGCCGTGTGTGCCTAACAGCATGGCAACACCAGTCCCTGCAAGCAGAGACCACAGCTGAAATCCAGTGAAGTCTGAATTCCGGTTAATTTTAGCACCAGAGGATTTGAAGAAATACACCTTTCCTTCTACCCTGTGTTGCTGAACTTTCTATGTGGAGATGCCTGGATCTGCAGAATCCTTCATATTCTTTCCTTCTTTTTTCTTAGGAGAAGTTACATCTTCTTTCAAGTGCTGGCACCCCCACAGCCTGTCAGTGCTTAAAAAAAAAAATCAGAGATCACTCTGTGGTTTCAGTGAGGTTACCCATGTGGTTTTGATTCTCATCAAGGTGTTCATACAGTGTCGTGCCAATTTGCCTTGCAGTATACCTTAATTTCTGTTTGCAATTTCCTTCTCTTTTAATCTCAGATTAGTCTATCTCAGTAATACTTAGTTCTGCTTCTTTCCTTATTTCCATGTTTTACACAAAAACTATTTATGGTTTTTTGCTTAGGAAAGGTACTTGGAAATTAGGGGCATTATAAGAATAACAGTCATTCTTATCTAATTTTATTAATCTAAATTATTATTAAAATTTGCTCCCTATGAAGGAAAAGTTTTATGAGTTGAAAAGAGACAGGTCATCAAGATCATGCAGTGAAACTGCTAGGATTCAAAACTGCTTGTATTCCTCACCGAGGCTGTCAGTCTGTCCACCCAGTCCTGGGACAAAACCCAAATTCAATTACTAAGTTGAACAGGAATTAAACTATTTGATTTTCTTTCAAAAGATTTGGGATGGTCCAAGAGGTGGTTAAAGGAAGAAACATAAGGATTGTGATTCTGGCCCAGATCCTGGTTTTTCCAACGACTTGTACGATTTACTTTTCTGTGCTCTCAAGTCTGAGCAGTGGGGAGGATAATGCTGATAATTCAGAGAACTGCACGAAGTTTACAAAGTACTCTGAAACGGCAGACTGCTGTTAGATAGCACAAATTGTCAACAATTCATCCAGACGTTCCTAATCTGCCCCTGAAAGGGACTACCTAGTTGCTGAAGCCAACCTACCAAGAATCCCAACTGCAAAATCCCATCAGCTCCTGACACAGGCGGGACAACATGGTCATGAATAAATGGAGAGGAAATGCAGAGACATGAGCAGAACTTCATCTTGTCATCACACAGTTTGGTTCCAGAGCCAGCAGACCTGGGTCTTGACGGCACCTTTGCATTTGTCTTCAGACCGATACCATGAGTTTTGGAGTGGGGCTTTTTATCCTTATGAATTCTTTAATTATTCCCCAAAATTCAATAGCTGATCCCATTTCACACCTTGCACCCCTTCAGTATCTCTGTGCAGTGTTCTCATACTTGGAGATACATGTTAGCTAAGATTCATCCCATGTGTCAGATATTGCTTGGAAATGAGGTAGAAAACAATGGGCTGGAGCGCGACTTCTTCTACATGAGGCTAATGCATCATGAAATTATACAAGAAATTACAGACGCTGAAAAACTTCCGTGACTTCACTGATCACCCAAGGTACTGGCACTTAACCATCCTGGGAACCCACTTTGTGCTGGGACAGTTTTTTATGTGCTTGGCTTTTGGAAATAGTTTTGGTTTGTAGCATGTGCAAATGGAATAGAAGTCACAGAAGCCACTCGTGTACAATCCAAAGCCGAATATGGTACTTGAAACAGAAAGAATTTTGTCTTTAAAGTGTCCTTGATTGATTACCCATTTCTTCCTGTTCCAATAATAGCTTCTGCCATTCTTTCTCTGAAAAAACAGAATCACATTATGAAATTACATTAGTGTGCGTTGAGAGAGTACCAGTTATCTGATCTGACATTTTATATATTGATTGAAACACCGAGAGACAAGGAAGTCGTGATTTATAATAGTGCGGTGAAATACTGAGAAACAGATGAGGTAAGGACGCAAAACCTGAATGGTAAACGGGAGCTGAGCGTGCTCACTTCCTGCAAAGCATTAGCCTGACAAGGCTGCTCCGTGATGGTACAGAAGGATAGGAGGGGTTCTTGTTTCCCAAACCAAGTTTGGTTTGCTTAGCTGTTTTATTTTTCTGTGTATATGGAACACAGAACCTACATGGAACAAAACACACCGATGGTAAAAATACAGAGTAGTGCCTATTCCGAGGCTTATTTATAGATCTCAAAAATGCTTCAGAAAGGTATAGCAGCAGAGATATCCCAAGGTAATTAATTACCTAGCAGGCTGGGGGGGAGCCAGGACAGTCCCCAGCGCTCATGAACCCCAGTCCAGAATTCTGTCCTTTTGGCTGAATTGCCTCTAATCATGAGAGCAAGGAAAGGCGATGTCTGGGCTGTGCTGTCGTCCACGGTTTGAAATAGCTGGGCAAGCTACGTCTAACTTGAACCGGTCTGTGTGGCACGCTTGCCTTTGTCAGCCTGCCAACCCCTAGGGAAGAGCACAGAGTATCTTTTAGGGGAGGGTTTTTAAAAAACAAGATCTTTGCTTTAATTGCTATTTACATGTTCCGCCCTTTGCCCTTTTTCAGCTGCAGGAAGATCTTGTTCTATTTTAAAAGCTAGGGCAAGAACTTGAGGCTAGAGACTGCAGCCAAATCAAACAGGAATCTCACCAACCTAGTGGAGGGTTGGCTGATGATACAGGCTATCTTCCCAAGCCTCTAAAGCGCTCTTCTCCCACAGACACTCCCTTATCTGAAGCCTCTGGCTTCCCATGAGAGGGTGTAAACATCTCCCTGTACAGCAGGGTACCCTCTGACATGAAGAGGAAAGTACAACTCCAGATAAGTTGAAGAGGCTTTTATGTCTAATCTCAGTAAGCATTCAGAGGCTGTGAATGTCTTTTTATCCTGAGTTGTTAAGATTTGGTTTGTTGTTTTGGTTTTGTTTTTTTTTTTGTCTGGGAACGCATTTTGCTTGGAATTTTATTACATCCTTCATGGCTTTTTTTTTTTACTGAGCTGTCAGTGCGGTACTTGTTTGGTCAAGACTCGTGTGTTTACTTGGCATCTTCAGTATATAAAACTAGCACTGTTCGCATCACTTCCATGCAGCCAGTTCTGCTAATATTTAACAGCTCTGACTAATGTTGCTGGAGGGTAAACGTTTTCTGACTTTTACGTTGTACATTGCACATAGGAGCAAGTTTTGATGGCTTTTTACATTGGCAGAACTTCCAGTTTTGTCAGATCACTGCTATTCCTCATTAGAGTTTCTTTTTAAAGAGGTGGCAAAGTTTTTATTCTTTTTTCATAGCTGTTGGGATCCCATCAGTGAACAGCTCATAGAAAGCCCAGCTCACTTTTAGGCATTAGTGTGCAGAATTGCTCACAACTGCGTTAGTATATGATTGCTGAAGGCAAGACCCCTACGCTTGCCTGCTAATAATAATCTCCTCTTCAAGGAGTGCTGGGCTCCAGTGTTCACTGGTCCTTGTATCGTGCCCCTTCCCAACCCTTGCATCCCAACCACCCTTCTCCTGGCTAACGCAGAGCTGATGGGATCTCATCCAGAGCCTGGCATAAGCAGCCCCACTGTTGTCCTTGAGGACCAAAACTGAGGGATTTGATGTGCCTCATGCCAGCCCAGAGCCGTACGCTTTGCTTCTGCTGTACTCCAGGCTGGCTGGGAAGATGCCGGCACTGACCTTTCCCTCCCAGCAGCAGTGCCAAAGGCCTCGCTCTTCTGCTCGCTGGGAGCCAATTAGAGAGAAAACAAAGACATTTCAGCATAAGATTTACCCCTGTGGCTTAGCAGCAGTGGTGAGCTTTATTCAAAGCGTGTCTTGAACCTCCTCCTCCTGTCCCGTGAATGAAGACTGGGAGTCCCTCACATGTTCCAAGTAATCACCACAGGCCCTCCGCAGTGGGTCCAGCCACCCTTCAACTACCTTCATTTCTTTCGAAAGAAAAACATCCCTTAAGGCTCATGATGTGAACTGGTTTTTAGGTAAAGCGTGTGTTAAACTACCATAATTAACCTTCCCTCTGAAAAACCTCCACTTTCAGATCAGCTCCCTACAGGCTAATTTTTCTGTTTGCAGGAATGTGAGTGATGCACAGATGCTCTGTCGGGATATTTTACCTATTCATTAAGTTTGATTAGATAGCATTTGCACTCTGCCATCTAAGAGTGCCACTCTCTGATATAATTACTGCTCCTCCAATTAGGATAAACGGCTGTTTCATTACTTTTAAGTGGGTCATTAAAGTGTCATTCCTGTATCATGCCTCTGGACCTGACAAGGGTGCCTGCACACTCCTTTTCCCAAAGTCAAATCTAATTTCAGAAGGCTAATGGAGAAGGTAATGTACCAGGGCAGATGTTGCTTGTGACTCCTGCGGAGATAGTTCCTGGGTAGTTGATTTTCCTGCGTGCTTGATACTCTGATTTACTGACAAAACAGCAGGTTTGCTAAGGTGCTAAGGCACCTTTTGAAGAAGTTCCCAGAGGCCTCAAAAACTGGGAATAATTTGAAATACATATTGACAAGCTTCTGTTACAATATGAATTCCTGTGACTGTGGAAGTGCGAGGGAAAACACAGAGGTTGTGCCTTAGCCAAAGCAATCCTTGCATCTTTGTTTTCTCATCCCCACGTTCATCCGCAGGGATGTCTTCTCTCCAGGGGTCGTGCTGTTTGCTTCTAACCTGGGTGTAGCAGCCCCTTCTGTTTCGTGAAGAAGAATTGTAATTCCTGAATTATTAGATACTGCAGTGCTGTGATCACCATTTTCTGGGAATTGGAGGACAGATTTCTGGCCCACATCAGAAAATTGTGACTAATGTTTTGGGAAGGGATAGAGACATCTCTTTTGCAAGAAGATTGGAGAGCAGTGAGTCACCATGGTGGTCCCTCTTTGTAACTTCTCCTTCTTAGATCTGAAATTCACAGACAGATGCATATTTTAAAAATGCTTAAAGCCACATCTGCAGGAGAATAAACTTGATCATTTTGGATGCTGTAAGTCAGAGGCTAGTTCAGAGCTGAGATCATCTGATTCTCCGCATCAAGATCTTACACTGTTTTAAAAAATTCTCAAGAAGGACTAAGTTTTTGGAAAACAAAAATTACACTTCTTGCTGTGAGCCTTTTTTTTTTTTAACTAAAAGACTTATGGAACTCCTTGTGTATCTTTCTATTGATGAATCTGGGTCAGATCTTAGATTGCTTTAAAAGTAAAAAGCCCACTTGTTTGTCTCTGCATTTTTTTGTTTGTCTCTAGTTTTCTCTGATTTTCAAGCCCTTTTGTTTTCTTCTTCCTTGTGGTCCCTGGTTCTCCTTTTACCACAACATAATTGTGTAAGGCTTCTCCTTCCCAGTTCATCCAGCTTTTAACCATCTAGATATTTCTCAGGCTCTCATCTCAGATGACTCATCAAAGCCAAAACACCCATTAATCAGTCACCATCTTACTGATTAGGTTCATTTCTAGTAAGTGTATTAGTACTGAAGAAAAAAATGGTTCAAAGATGTTTTTCCCATCCTCAAAGTCAGTGGATACAGGGCAGGCAGGCTGCAACCATTATCCCCGGCAATGACTTCTCAGTGGGTAGATTGAACCATGCAGAGCAGTCACAAAAGGCAAGTGAGAGCTAGGCAGGAGGGATTAGATCTTGAGGAATTTTATTTAATTAACCTTCCTGCTAGAGCAATCACATCTCACTTCTCAGACTCTTACCCTCCTAGGTCATGTTTTCTCTATCAAACTGTGAAGTAATACGCAGAATTATATAGGCTTCTTGGAATCTTTGATTTTAAAAAAATATAAATAATTCTGAAGTGACACGAAAGTTTAAATAGATGGAGTATGAAAATATTTACTACTGCATAAACAGTTATCAGTCTGTCAAAAATCTGTGCAGCTGCTGGATCTCTGTGGGAGGCCAGCCTGAGTCTCGCACCTTGAGCCACTTGTGACAAAGGTTTGCATTGATCCCAGATGAAATCCCCCCTCTGGAAACTGAGGCTTGATACTCCCCTAGCCTTTGCAGCAAGTTGGAATTTTAGGCAGCTTCTGCCTCAAATCTCTGCTGGTTTTGCCGCAGATGGCGTTTGGGTGGCGTAGTAGCTTTTGCTGAAGACTTTTGCTTCAGATACACGTCCCAGGAGGACAGGATGATATTTTGCAAAGCTGAATTTTGGTGACTAAGGCATCAGGCACATCGTGATAACTTCTCAGGCATTATTAATGCATGTATCCTGGAGCTCTAAAAAAAAGATGAGGGTGTGGCCAGAGGTTCATAGGTTCAGCCAGGATGTGCTGCTTTGTCATGCCGATGAAGTACAGTCAACAGGATATGGGGAGATCTCCAACCTGAGTGTTAGGGCCACCAAAGGGTCACTGAAAGAAAAGCTGCTGCTTCTACATGTGAAGTACAAGCTGTGTCTCTCCGGAGATACAGTCTCTTGCTAAGCTTCTTCCTTCAAAGGGGTAAAGCTAAGGTCAGAGGGCAGTAAGTTATTAAGCTAAAAACTCTGTATTCTGAGATCATCTGAGAAGCGGCAAAATCTCCAGCATGGCAGAAGGAGGAGTGAGGCTTTGCTGAGAAGAGCTGCTGTTGTGTTTCTGCAAGGCGTAGGTCTGCTCGGTGGATTTCATCACCCATTGCTGTGTCTCGGGTATGACAAGTATGGCCAGTTCCTTGATAAATGGCCCGCTCCCATGGGAGAACAGACACGAGAAACAGCACCTTCCTCTGAAAATGAGAAGGCACAACAGCCCAGCCGTAGTGGTTACTTGCAACTAGCTACTTTGTAAAATATTTTCTGCAGATACTCCTGATAGGTCTTTTAAGTTACAGTGCCAGGCCTCTTTCCTAAGGGTTTGCAAATACTGAGTACATGCAAACCTGAGGCGAGTCACGGGAACCTTCCTCAACCTTGGACCCTGCAAAGAGCCCACGGAGAGTAACTGAGTGGCAGAAATTATTGCTTACTAAGAACAGTGGCCCCGGTGCTGCGCCTTGAAGTCAGTCGGTGCTGAGCAGATGCCCCAGGTTGCCTGTTGAATGAGAAGGGTAAAGCTGTAGAGTGGCCATGGCCACCTGCTCCTTCTGTTTAAAACTTTAAGTAGCTTCTTAAATACGGCAAACCACCCCAGCATCAGCAGGCTGCACGGACCATCGGCACCTCTGGTGCCTTTGGCAGGTGCCAGGATGTATGTTGGAGTTGTGTAGAAAACCGAAGCATCTTATTTGTTGTTCTACCTCAGGCTTCCTGTGACTGGGCGGCTCTTTTACTTCTGACAATTTTAGGACCGTAACACATACGCTGAGTTGTGCAGAGGAAGCATCAGGCTTTGTAGCTCTGTGCTTTGTAGCGCTGTAACACAAAAAAGGTAGCTCAGTCCCTGCAGCTCACACCTCGCTGTGTTACAACCCATCCTCGGACAGGCTAGCGTTTTCTGTATGAACTGGCCCGTCCTCCCTCCCCAGCGGGTGCATTGCGCTTGGCCAGCCGCAGCCTGGCCTGCCTCGCTCTTCAGGGTTGGGCTGTTGGTGACAGGGTTGGTCTACCCCAAATTATTTACTACAGCTACTCTCAAGCATTTTATAGGCCTTCCTCTCTATCTGTCAGCCTGAAGGTAGCTTATTCCTCTCTCCTGAGGTATACGGTACTTGTTCTGACGGCACACGTGTCCTGGTGTGGAAACAGTCACGGTGCCAAATCCTCTAAATACTGTAAAATTCCAAGACCCAGTCCAAGTCTCCTAAAATAGCACGCCTGAGCAAACTTCCTGGGGCTTTTTAAATAGCTTTCTGATGTGTGTGCTGGGGTATGAATGGACCTGTGGATGTCTGAAGTGTCAAGCGGGTGAATGTGTGTATACCCAAACGAGAATATTATGAATGAGTCTCTTCAGAGAAGAACACTGATGAAAAGGACACTGTTAGCAAAAACGACCACAGAAGTATGAGCAAATACTCGAAAGGAAGAACACCCAGGGGGAGTGGGTTCCCACTTTCTAGTGAACTACATTATTTTCTTTTCAGAAGTCATGCTAAATAGGAAACATTTTCCAGTTATAGCAAACAACTGAAATAATGTCTGTCCTCAGTAAAGTTCTTCTGGGTGTGAAGACAAGTGCCAGTGTACTTTGATGGCCACAGGACGAGCCTATGGGTTCCTCTCTTAAGAGGGGAGTAAGATAAAAAGAGTTAATGGTGTTTAAATGTCTCTCAATTTTAATGTATTTACAATTACAGCACCCTTAGGATAGAGGGCTTGTGCTAGTCTTCCCACAAAGAAGATGAAGTGAGGCATGAAGAGCATGATTTGCACAAAATTATTTTAAAGTTGAGTTTGTCTCCTTCATTTCAGGTTACCAGCCTCTCATACCATTATTTGCTTTGCATTTAGTTCCTCTATCTTCAATATGAGTTGACAGAGCTGGCAGGGACTGCCCTCTGCAGTAGCGTCCCTCTTTCTTCACAGTGGAAACCTCTGCTAGCTTCAGACAGAATTTTCTTGCAGCTGTTGGTGGTAGTTTTTTTGCTTCTCTAGGTTCTTCAGCTCTTTCAAATCAGACTACAGCTCTTTTGCAATCTGCCTTTTCTTTCATGAGGTGATTTGTTTCCATCTTCAGCCAGAACGTAGGCTAGGAGAATTGCACAAAAAATGGAAAACAGGGCAGAAGACTGAATGGGCCTGTCTAAAGCCTGTCTCAGGTTTTAGGAACAAAAAAGAAGGAATTCCTTCATTATTTAAACAAACCAAGCTCTGTTGTTCCCGGCTTGAGTCTGTTCTCCATCAAGTCACATTCCAAATTACTCCTGATAAAGAACTGTAAAGACAGAACTGAGTGAAATACCACTGGCTTTTTATTAACTGACAGCCGACATTCTTCTCTTGCTAGACGTGTCCCTGAAGAGTATCAAGGGATTTTTGTAAAGGTGCTGCGTGTTCTGGATTTCTCTTTCCACACAAGCTTGTATTTCCCCTTGTGCCATGAGGTCTGTCAGGGGCAGCACTGGCTGCTACAGCTGAAGGCTGAGCTGGCATCTTCTTAAATCCGTGCCTCTGGCAGGAAAAGTGCAGTCCAGAGACTTCAGAGACTTGAGGAGGGGCTGTGATTAATGCGTGATTTTATCAGAAATCAGCGTAGTGAGTACGGCAGATGTTCCTAGGTATAAGGGTTTGTAGACCTTTCCTAGCGTGCATTTAATGGCACAGCGTACGCGTGAGCAGCACAGGGCGGTCCTTTCCTCGGTGGGTGCAAATATATTTCCAACAAAAGATGGCCCAGGGATGTTTGACAATGTGGAACTAGGGAGGTTACAAAAAGGAGTTACAAAGCAGCTAAAATTTGAAATTAAAGAAGCTGACACCGAGTATCGCAAGATGCTCCCAACAGGAGCAGTGGGGATGCATTCGCTTAGCAGCTTGAAGGCTCTTCTCCCCAGGATAAGAGTGAGGAATTCAAGGCCCACTTTTCAGGACCGCTGAATGTTTATGTCAGGAGGGCTGCAGGTGCTGACACTCTTATAACAAACCAAGTGATTCATTCATCCTGGCATTTCTCACCATCCCAAAGGGAAGGCTGGGTGTACAGGCCCAGGGTTTTCCTTTCTGATGAGCACTTGTGGGACTAAATTCCAGAACATCAGATCTTTGGGAAAAGGAGGTTATAGTTGGGATATATTTGTTCATTCCTCGTACCATTAATTGCCTTACCGTTGGGGTTTTTTTCTTATTCATATTACATTCTTAGGCTTCATTATTCGGAAGCAACATATGCACATGGCTCATTCCAAGGCTTTTTCCTGATCATTGATGAAATTTTAGGATCATAGAGTTCTCGAAAGAGAGCTCATGTGTTTAAAAATACTTTACTATGTACCTATTGACCCTACTCCGTTGCTGGTATTTCCACAGGTACATCTTCACCTGGACTAGGCCATATGTCTTCCACTGTTTTCCCTCTTGTTCATGAGTTGGAAGACCTTGTCAGAAATACCAGCCCATATGGCTACCTGAAAGTGTTAGCAACTCCCAGTGAAATGCCCAGTGAGTTCTTACTCCTATCCTGAACAGCCTCAGATCATCCCCAAATCACCGACACTCAAGTTGGCAACTCTCAAGGGATCTTCAGTTACCTTCTCCTCCCTGCAAAACTAGTTCTGCTCCACGGGCAAACTGGTGGCACATTAAGTGGAGAGTTTACATTATTACTTAGTTCCACAGATAAATCCAGGAGCGGTCAACATGGATTCACCAAGGGGAAGTCGTGTTTGACCAATCTGATGCAAAAAAACCCCAAACCCTGTCATGATCAACCTGTTGTTTTGTGTGAGGAGTCTCTGTTTGCTCCACTCCTCTCCATCACTGCTCTCCGTGAAGACCGGAGGCAGCCTGATAACGCTGTTCTTACGCTGTGGAAGCTTGCAAACAGGTGATCAACCCGGTGCAATGACTGCTCATAAATCCATTGTTGCAAGAGGCTGGTGAACTGGTAAACATAAAGATACCCTATAAACAGCAGCGTAGCGTTTGGGATACACTAAATAAAGAGTGAAGCCTTCTTTGATACTTACTGATGTTTACATACCATGTAATTATTATTATCATTGAAAATCTGAACTTCCTTTCTTTGAACGTAATGTCTAAACAGGAAAAGGTAACCTTCCTGTTTGGAGAATTGTTAGTTTCAGAAGAAATATATTTTTCTCTCTTACATGCAGTTTTCAAAGATTTTATTTTTAATACAAATGGAAAAGACAAACAATAGGCTATCTAAAAGGAAGGAAAACCACATGTCTGAAACAAACAGTCTGCTATGAATAGATAGTCCTTGCGCTATGAAATAACTCTTGTCATACCTATATACTAACTTCTGCATATTGGGAGAGGAAATGTACTTATTTTTGGCACCCACTACTCTGTATATACACAATTCAGAAAGCAAAGTTAAGGTCAGAAAGGGAAGAGAAGCCTTGGGTCAATCTGTACAACCAGCAAGAAGGAACCAAGCAGTGCAGGAGTTGCACTGGCCCAACAGTAATGCCTAGATGTGATGCAAGGTTGACTAACAAGGCTGAATTTAAAATTTCTGGTACCTGCGTGGTATCCAGCATTCTCTGGGGTTGAAGTCAGTGCTCACAGTGGCCTGCTGGGTAAATCTCTGCTTCTACACTTCGCTTTTGCAGCTATTGTTTAGCTGAAGGAAATTCTGGTGAAGCAGCACTTGCAGTTCTGTTCCTGGTATATGGAACCTTTGATTGCCAGGAGCAGCACAGTGAGAGTGAGGACCCACACACTCAGCTCGTCTTTGAGAGGGACAAAACAGAAAACAGGTAACTAAAAGCTAGGTATGAAGAAGTTCTTGTACTCAAAAGCAGAAGGAGCTGTTTGGCATCGCAAAGGTGTTTGACACCTTCTCAGAGACTGACAATGGAATAGCCACCAGGAGAGTCCTTGTAAGGAGCACTGATGTAAATTAGTCTGTGAGGGAAGTCTTCACATTGTCACCTCTCCTTCAGGTTACTTCATGGCAGTCAAGACCGTAGTTTTGCTGGTCCTATTTATCAGCAACAACTAAAATATTTTGTAAGAATGGAAGAGGATATATGTGATGTCAGACTATTGCCCAGAGCGGGCTGGGAAGCTGGAAAGGCCAGCCTGTCTTTTCTTCACCATCTTCTTAAAGCTCTTCCTTATTCAAGACCTGATTAATTTAGAAATACTTCACATTTAAGCAGGAGTCCTGAAAGATTATTTCTTAAAGTCTTGGCTCTTTTACTCATGGGCTGCATAAATATCTACCTTCCTATGATCAAGGAGAAAGGGTCGTACAGGGTCAAATACCAGACATTTATAATTGTTTTCTAATCTTTTGGGTTTTTTACATCAGTCTGCTGATTTTGGAAGCCTTACTTTACAGAACTACATGCTTCCTGATGGCAGTGCTGTATAGTGCAAAGAGCCTTTGCAAATATTGGCTAGTGCTAGTCCTATTTTAAGTTAAATCTGCCTACTGTACTAGACCATTATGTTTGGCCATGTTTGTAGAGTCAGACCCTAAAGATCTATCTTGATCCTTGTTCCTGTCTTTGTTTGCTTCAAGTTTCCGCTTCTCCTGGAACCCAACTCCCCTCTCGATGGCAAGATGTTTAGAATGCCATGTGCATCATTCCTAACTTTGCTGCTTTCCCAGGGGTCCACATGTGCTGCTTCTGCTCCATTTGCAGCATCTTCACCGCTCGCTCCTGCCGCTCAGTTGTGTATTGCTCTTTGTAAGTATTCTGCCAGGTATGGGCCTTGCTTTGTGATTTAGCTGCACTGCTGCTATTCATAGTTCTAGCAAGAAGAGAACATGTTAAAGCCATTGTAAAATAATCAGCACCACATGAAATTGAGAAGGTGGGATCCAATAATCTGAAACCCAGATGGTCCCTGGCAGTGAGAAGTAGGAGAGCTGTCATGCTGAAAAAGATCCAGAAGTCAGCAAATGAGCTGAGTTAATGATATGACACAAAAAAATGAAAGACAGAGTGATTCTGAGCAACATATGTGGGAGTGTCCTACTCAAGAGATGGAACTCTCTGTAGTCTTATCTATGCTAGTGTTCTCCGCAGGCAGTGGGAGCCATTGGGGTGGAGGAAGGATGGATACTAACTCTAAATTAACAAGTTGATAGATCTACCAGCGTGTCGAATAGTCTGTCTGAGGAGGAATTACCAACTGCGATTAGCAGATATAGTAACCGAGAACACTGTGCTCAGTGTACCACGCATGTCAGATGGGAGGGGGAGGAGAAGCCTGATTACACTGTATGTGAACGCTGCTGTCTCCTTTGAGAGCACACGTAGAATCAGCCTTGAGGAGAAGAGACAGCGCAGAAAGAACCGTGCCTCGACTGTACCACCCAAGGAGACCTTCCGGTGTGCTCTTTGCAACCGGACTTGCCTATCCCGCATTGGCCTTTTCAGCCATCAGCGCGCTTGCAGTAAGCGTGGGAAAACCCTTCCCAAATCTGCGTCCGCGAAGCCAAGCCACGATGAAAATGTGCAATAATACACGGGCATACAATTGTTGACTTCTGTTACCCTCCATAGGAACATGTTTGTAGAATCGGGGTTCTGGTACTGAATGCCTTTGTTTTGAGAAATCTTTGGACTCGGACAGCCTGGCTGGCTGTTGCTGGTGAATCACACTGCCTGCTTGACCAGTTAATGTTTATAATACGTGTCGCAGTGGTTGCAGTGGTGGGGGTGGGCTTTTACTATTAAATATCTGAGCCGATACCATGTGGCAGTGAGTCACTGTCCTCTGCATATTCCCTGTGCTGCTACTGCAAATAAATTCACCAGCTTCCGACTTAATAGCTTGCTTTAGAGCCAGCGCCACACTTCACACCCTATTCTGGACACTCTCCAACAAGTTAATGTCTTTCACTGAGGAAGGTGAGTAAAACTGATGAGTGTATCCTTAACTAGGAAGCCATAAAATTCTAATAGAGCAGTAATGTTCCCAGCGAGCCTGAAGGGAGCCTGATCAATAATTATGAGGTTGAGGCTCAATTTACAGCTTTAATTCATCAAGCATAGTCGTTCTCCATTTTTGTACAGGATGCTTTTGTGGTTCCT
>NW_010423017.1:69819-76508 GCF_000710305.1 Buceros rhinoceros silvestris
GCAGAGGAGTATAAAGTCTGCACAAGCCCTTTCCCGACGATTCCCCAGGCTGTGTCATTTAAGAGTAGGTGACTCTACGAAGGTGGTGATTGGGGTCCGATGATCTATCTGAAGTGAATTTTTCATTGTGTAGGACAGACTGTACGAACTGCATTTGTTCTGAGAGTCTCAGGCTTGGAGTGATTTCACAGTGAGTAAAAAGAAAGTTATTTCGAATCTCTTTAAAATTTGACACTGCAATTATTCATACGACTGCAAACCACTCCACAATCAGGAATGGTTCAGTAGCATGTTCTCCAAAAAGCCTTTTTACTGCCTTTTGCAGACCCTTTGCAGTAGAATTTGCAAGGGCCAGACAGGGGCTGGGCTACTTGTGTATTTCGAAGATGCCTCTGTGACAGAAAGAAGTTTTCCCAGCTGCTCCTGACACAGGTTTGATCTCTTTAAGTTTCCAAAATAAGCACAGAGGCAGACAATGAAATTTCATCCGAAGGTTTTATTAAAACCTTTCTGTAAAAAGTTAGACCTTTCCACAGACTGAAGTTAGTGCAAGTTTTATGTAGCCAACTCCCACCAGTGGCATAAGCATGATGTGGAATGGGAATGAACATGAACATGAACAAAATGGGAAAGCCTTGGCTGAGGCCGTCTTGGTAATCTGTGTATCTACTTGTTATTCCTGCATACACAGCTTAGCAGAAGTAAGTTTTAAGTATCATCTGAAGAGTCTCGTAAGTATACAGTGAGGTCCTAACTGGAGAGAGCTCTCGATTAACACTTGACCAAAAAGGTTTTGTGTGACATTCATTCAAATATAAATTCTTAAGTATGCTTTTAAAATTCTCATCTCTCACATCACGTACGGATCCATAGGCTAACATCGTAGTCCTGCTCATGATCTTCATTGTACAGAATCATTCTTGCTTTGTCTACAGGTCGGTGTTTTTTGTGTGAAATACTCCCTGGTTTAACCTCTGACTTTAAAGGATGCTTATAAATACTTGCACTGATTGGGGTAAAAGAAGGAAAAAAGCTGGACAGAGAAATGTAAGAAACGCAGAGCGTTGACATGCAGACGGTGGGTTTTCTGACAGCCCACGGGGACTGTGGGAAGCCAGGGCTGCTGGTTCTTTTTCAGACCTCCCTCTGCAGCAGCATTTCTTCCCTAATGCCATCAGCTGCAGTGGAGGGAGGCAGGAGGGGTTGAGGAAGCTCTGGCTGTTACCTGAGCCAACAGCGACACCCAGGGCTTCATCAGCACAGTCAAACCCTGGATTTAATCTACTCCCCCACGCCCCATGCTGCCTGCAAAATCTTCCAAGGTGTAGCCCTTCTCTTTTCCCGAATGACTACATGGATTGAGAAGGAAGTAATATTTTACAGTAGTAATTTTATCAATAGAAATCCTGTATTCTGGCACACTGAGAGTAAATTAGATCAGCCACAGGCACATTCAAACAACTGCATTCACATGAAGTAGATTGTACTTTTTCACCTCTATCAAAATAGTTAAGATGATATTACTTGTTTGCAACTAAGGTCAAGACAGCTTATAAAACCTCACATTCCTTCTTCCCCACTACAGAAAACAACTCACTGAGGCCATACTTGAAATTATTTTGGTAAGCTTTTGTTCAATAAATGTATAAACTGAGATGAGCAGTACACCCAAGGAGTATGTCGCCATCTAAATAATAGGTGCAGGTTCTGTAGCAGTGAACACTGAGTCAGACTTTTATTAAAATATCCCTGAACAACCTCCTGAAGACACATAACTGAGCAAACAGTGGTCAAATGATTAGACAGGTAAGAGAGTACCAGGCATTAATGCCTCTAGAAAATTATTTCACACAAGAAAAACACCTTGGAACTAATCAGGACACAGGATGTCCAGAGAACAACCCAAATTACACACCAGTTGTCTGTACTTCCCACTCCCAGAATGTGAAAGCTATCTGGCAGTCACTGGGCTACTGGCCATGTCACCGGTGTGCAGCCCACGTGGCTGCTGAGATTATTTCTTTTTTGCTTTTCAATCCCAGGCATGCTTTGGCTCTGAGGGGGATACCTGTTCCTCTCACAGGGCAGGAGGTAGCTCAACTGACAAAAGCAGTAAGTATAAGGCTGAAACTGCAGCAAATGAAGTAGACCAATGACCGCAGTTTTACCTACAAGCAGAGAAGTTGTGGAGGGAAAGGGGATGAAGTTCAAAGTTTGTATGTTCCAGCTGAGAAGCTGAGGCTAATTTGAGAAAACAAATAAATTAAATCTGTGTTACACCAATTTAAAGTGTAAAGCAGCGAAGCACTGATTCTACTTGGAGCAGAGCATGAAAAATGACAGAGTTCAGAAAGCACAGGGGTAAGTCATCCATGAACTGACGGCCAGGCTAGGCCATACATGAAAACATGCTTGATCTCTCCTGTACTGTATCACACAGTGGTTAAAAAACACAGCAATGAGCATCCTCCTGTGAAACAGACGTAAGTCATTCAGTAGTTCTCTGAAAATGACTGAAGTGCCTGAAACTGAGAATCCAAAATGTTGAAGCACCTGTGATTGATTTAATTCTTCTGAAAATGTGTGTCAGAGTCCATAAAATAATCGCACTTTCATTTATCTGCTGGTTGCTTTCAAGCTGTCTCCGTGCTCAGTAGGATTTGTACTGAAAGCAAACTCCTGTTTAGCCCTGCCACGGCACAGCTGGAAATGGGATATTTAGAAAGCCAGCAACCCATCGACTATCAGTGCGAGACTGTTGATACAGCCTGCAGCTCTATACTACTGCCTTTCCTTCGCACTTTTTTTTCCTTCAGAATTTGGCAAGAAAGGTTATTTAAAAACCAGTCTATATCCTGATAATCTTCAGGCCACTGCAAATACCGACTCCTTTGTAAAAAGTTTCGAATTGGTTTGTGTTTCATCAGTTGATATTGAGAAAGTGACCCAACCACTACCATAATAAGGACATCTTTCAGATCACAAAAGTACCTGCTCTGGGCAAAATTAAAGGCTTCCACACACCACCCATCCTTAAGAAACTGCCTGGTCACAATGCAAATGGTTTTCCTACTGTTCCAAATGGCATCACGAATATTGTTGATATGCGCTTCCCCAGGCAAGAAATCTCTTTCCTCAAAACACAACGTAAATCTGTTTTTATCAAAATACTGTGAATCCAGGTGCTTTAGCAAAGAATTCTGGACCCATTCAAAGTCATTTTTGCTGTAGCACAAAAACGCATCATATCTGTATTCACTTCTATCTGCTACTTGTGGATGGCTGTCTATCAGTTTTTTGGTGATAGTTTTATACCAGACAAAACAAATCCCCCGACAGCGAGTAAAAATGATGACTGCTGTCAGAAATGTTAGAACCGTGACATACGTGAAGATGAATACTGAGGCCCTGAGAGTCTGCTGGAGCTCATCTTCACTGCAACCATCATATGTCAGAGACGACAGTGGTACCCCTGCAAAGGCAGGTGGGTACACACAGTACCTGTCCGACGGTGAGCCAGCTAGGGTGACATTGGTTTCATTTAGCCACACTAGCAGGCTCTTCAAAGTACAATCACAAACATAGTTATTATGTGTTATATCCAGAATACTCAAAGTCATGAAGACTTCAGGTTCAGGGGAAAAAAGCTGGTTTCCAGATAAGTTTAGGTTTGTTAGGCTTTGCGGAAAAAGCCCAGGAGAAAGATGAGACAGTAGGTTGGAAGCTAGATTAAGTCTTTTTAGAGATGTTAGACCTCTAAAAATCTCCTGAGGAAGAGCACTAAGGTAGTTGTTATTCAGATGTAGAACCTGAAGTTTGGACAGAGCCCTGAACACATCCAAACATAAATCTCTCTCCCACACGAGCTGTAACATATTTTCACCTAGATCCATATAGATTAATTCATTGTTTTCTATGACATTATCACTTTTCACACAGTGAGAGAAGCGATTCTGTCTTAAGAAGAGATACTGCAAACCTGGAACTTGGAAAAGCATATACAGGTCACCCAGGTTTGACAGCCAATTTCTTTCTAATTCAAGGTATGTTGCTGCTATTGCTGTGTCAGCTACAGACACTAGCTTGTTGTCACCTAAAAAGGCAGAGGTCAGCTGTGGAAAGGAAGGGAGTATTTTAATCGCGTTGTCTCGGAGATCAATTATTTTCAGAGTTACTAAGTTACTGAACGATTCTTTTCCGATCATCCCAATATGATTTTGCTGTAAATCAATATGCATTACACTATGTAAACCGTTAAAAGTATAATCGTACAACTCACCTAAAAGATTACTTGAGAGATTGAGAGTTTTTAGGTTTTCCAAGCCAAAAAATGCATTCCTTTGGATTTGATTTATCTTGTTTTTGGAAAGGTTCAGGAATTCCAGATTACCAAGGCTTTGAAAGGTTAAAGAATTGAGAGAGAAAATGTAACCATTTGAAATATCCAGCAAAGACAGATCGCTTTTTGCTAGTCCTGCAAATGTATCATTATCTGGATTTTTTAAGTTATTAAAACCAAATCCTGAACCCATTGTATAAGAGCTAAATATTAAAGAACTTATTTGAGTCCCTTCAATGGCTGTAAAGAAATATTGGACTTTCTCTGTGCTCCAGCCATTGCCACTAAGGTCTAGTGAGTTAAATGTGATATTTCTGAAAGGATTTGGGCATTTGGCCCAGGCCTTTTCATCTGTCTTGTACAAATTATTAGAACTGAGGCTAAAATATAAAAAATGTTTCCCTCGGAAGCTGGTAAGGTTGCTTTCACACAGGTTGGATATCTTGTTGGATTTCAGGTTCACAGCTTTCAAGACTGTCAGATTATGAAACAAAGGGTGAGGCCGAAGTCTTGTGATTTCGTTCCCTGAAAGATCCAATTCTTCTAACGAGGTCAAATCTTGAAAGTAACCTTCCTCCAGGATGGAATCTCCAAGGTAGTTCCCAAACAGACGGAGTATGGTCAGACTTGACAAGCCCACAAAAGCGCCAAGATCCAGTTGAAGAATCTTATTGAATCCCAAATCTAAGACACGGAGATTTGGCAGGTTCCTGAAAGCTCCTTTTCCTATGGTAACAGGATAGACACACTGCATTCCGATTTCCAACACCAGCAAGTGCTCCAGCAGTGGAAACGAAGTTGCAGTCACTTGCCTGATGTAGTTGAACGTTAGCAAAAGCTTCACTGTATCCTTTGGCACAAGTGGAATATCTGTGAGGTTGCAGAAATAATATCTGGAGACTTGGGCTTCTGAATAACAGCTTCTAAATGCACACACGTCACTAGCTAGTGATATTCCAAAGACAAGTACTAGCTGTTGATGTAACATCACGAATCTATGTGGGAAAAGTGAAAATAGTAAGCGTTAATTCTGTAGTTGGCTCTCTATGCAGTAAGGCGTAGAACACGTTTTTTAACCATTATAGAATAAAAGACTCATGCCACACCAAAAATGACTGGTGATTTGGGATTTATCCTTTCTCAGAAGTCTATCAGGCACCATCTGATAGGCTGGCTGGTCAGAAGATGGGTCCCAAAGAGATTTGAGCACCTGCTATGCCCTGAAAAGCAACCCTCCTTTACAGACGTTCAGAGTGGCACCAAAACCCTACCAGGTAAGTGTGAAAATCTTGACCTAGCTATTTAATTTGCAACACGGAACTGAAATGCTGGTCTCTTAAGTCCTTAATCAGTTATCCAAACAGGTTCGAACAGTCTGGATTGCCAAAGTACAGCCATCCCGTCACCTCAACAGAGCAGGCCCACGCTGCTCTTTGCTTAAGCGCTCTCCTGGTGAGGGCAATCACACTGTTTGGAATTCAGATTGCTGTCACACAGAAGTGCCCAACAGCCATGAATTTTTAAAAGGGAGGCTTCATCTGGGCTTCTGGAGCCGTGGATTAACCCTGCAATGTGACATTGTTGTACAATTATTTTGGAAGTGTAGGCAGGAACAAAGCTAACAGTGAAGAGAAAGATAAAACCTGGTAGCCTGAAACTGTGCTGCAAGATTTCATGTTTCATTAAAAACTACACTTCCTGAACTGTAAATTCCTAAGTTATACAAAAAGGTGCATAACATAATTTTCTTGCATTATGCCATCTGTCTGCCTGTCTCTCTCTTTACCTGAGACAAAAACCTCTTCAGAGCGAGGAAGGTCTTTTTTTTATTGACCATGATAAAGAACAGAGCAAGTCACTAGCCTTAAAGTGGTTGTTTGTTACTGTAGTTTAAAAAACCACGACTGCAACCATCGGCCTCTGCTTTTTAAAAAGCACTTATTGAAATGAAATGACAACCCAGTGGAAGAATTTTTGTGACCTCCAGCACAAACTGCTTAAAAATCGGTAAGTGTAAATCCTCGTGGAACCAAACCCCCAATGGCCATCTGATGTCTGCAGAGTAAATCTGCTTCAGCAAGGAAACCAGCTGGGCTTTGAGCCAGTAACTAAAAAGAGGTAAACCCCGCTAATTATTATTAATGATGATTTGAGCACGCTGCTTCCTTAAAGCACAGCTACAAAATTCTGTGCAGAATATTGCACTCAGACTAAAATCACTCTATGCTTGTTGCCATCATACGACGTGATCTCGGGAAATGAAAAATTATGTCAGTAGAAACCACTATGATATGCCCATTGCAAATGCCAAGTGAAAGAGCTAGCCCTATCTTAGAGACAACCTGCTGAA
>NW_010423017.1:76563-83279 GCF_000710305.1 Buceros rhinoceros silvestris
GAAAAAGCTAGCCCTATCTTAGAGACAACCTGTTGAACAGGGAGAACGAGAAGATGATAGCACCATCGAATCTCATAACTGACACTATCTCACTGCACCTAAGGCTTTTGGTGACGTTCTCAAAGTCATCTGATTGTACTACAACCTTAACTCGTAACCGTGACTACTAGGGTGAGCCTGCAGATTTCCACCCTAGAGGCCCGAAGACCAAGCGGGAAACAGGCATACCTTGCAACCGAAAACACTATCTGGTCATTTTTTAAGATGATTTCATGGCTTATGGATAAGATCTGATTCTTGAAAGTAAGAGAGGATATGAATATAGGATGGAGTGCTGAATTCTGAAGTCCTGGCACTGAAATTTCATTCACATTTTGTCTCACTAAAGAACTCAGGATGTGCTGCAAAGAAAAGCAATTGCAGGCTGTCATGGGATAGGGCTGGTCCGGCCACTGGGCAAATGACAGACGCTCTTTAGCCCCTCTCCCTTCCCCAAAGGGGAGAGAAAGGGAATAAGGGAGAGAGACTTATGGGTTGGAAAAGACAACTAAAGCAATTATAATGAGAATAATAAAATTACATATAAGCAAATATATACAAAACCAATACTAAGTCCAACCCCCCTGATGTCAGTCACGTCACCGTCACCACTGATGCTGTGGGCAGGCACTGGGGAAGGCCCAGACTGGACTCGGCGGCAGACGGGAACCCGATGCAGGAGCTGGATTCCAGAACAGGATTCAGGGATGCACGGACTGGGATTGAAGGCAGAATGTACAGAGTCCTGCTTGGACACCAGCCATTGACAAAGAGAGATGGACCCTTGTGACCCCTCAGCTTTACACCGAATACGACGTGTATGGGCTGGAACACCTTGTTGGTCAGGGTAGGGTCACCTGTCCTGTCCGCTCCTCCCCGCAGGAACAGCCTCTCACTTACTGCACCCCACCGTGACACACAGGATTGAGCAGTGACCTCGGTCTGCCCAGGAGCGAGGATAAGCCAGAGCCTTTCTGCACACCAGTCCCTGGCAGGAGCTGTGCACACCGAGCGTTATCACCTCCAGGAGCAGACGCTGTCTGCACAAATGTGCTGTCACTTGGAGAGTAAGTAAAATCATAAGTAAAATCACTGAACAGCATGAGTGCTGTTCTAACTCAAACCAGGACAATCCCCATGAAATCTCCACCCAAAAGACATCAGCACACCTTGATTCACTCAGGCTCTCCCCAGGTAGTGAGTATCAAAATACTGTTAAGAGATTTTAACTACGTCTTTGGGGAATAATACCTAGTACTAGAAAATGATTGGGTTTTCTACCCTTTTTTTTTTTGACCTAGCATCCACTGTTAGAAGGGGACATTATTAAACAGTAAACAGTAAACTCTATAAAGTTTGTCTTTGTGACTAAAAATTATGAAAAAAGATGTGACTAAACATACAGCACATCATTCAAAGTAATAAACAAGATCTTGTTTACTTTTTATTTTTCTTTTTGCTTGAACTGTGAAAACAAAACATCAAGTTTCCCTTTTATTATTTAACTATCACAGCGGTTCTTGTTGAGACCATAATATAAAATGTTTAGCACAAATAGGTTCAAATTACATTTCTCTTTCAGATGTTTACATTTCCATTCCTTGTATTTGCCCAAATGCTATAGCTGGTTTTTAAAGTTTAGGCAGAACCACAACATCACCAAAAGCAGTGACAAATAGAAAGTACTTTGGGTATCAACTTACCCAAGAGAAAGCTCAAAATGTTTAGAGTGGAAGAATCAGAAAATGTTGTTGTTTTTAATTGCAAAAATGTAGTTTTATTTTTATTATTAGAAAATAAGAAAAAGGTGAAATATTTCTAGCCACCTTTGCCTTTACACTTACCTGCTTTTCCATGTTCTTGTGAGATAAAGTAGTCTTCAATCTCTTAACAGCTGTTACACTCCACCTCCACTCTGGTTTGGTGACAAGGAAGATGCCATTTGTAAACTTTGCTCCCTTGATTTTTTCTGCGTAAGTCACTACCTTTTCCCCAAAATCTTGGCCCTCCACATGCAGGAGGATGCTGGCAATAAGTAATGCCTCTCACTGCCCTCCTGAAGACAGCAAAGATTCTTAATTTAACAGAATCCCTCCATGGGATCCTTCCAGAATATTCTTCCCGCAAAAAACCCTATTTCCCATTCAGTTACGTGCCCGTGCATGGACATGGGGATGAGGGATGTGTAAATGCTTCATTCATTATCGAAAACTGGAGCAATGAAGTTTAGAGAACCAGAGCTCACTCATCATGTGAGACTGTGTTCTCTTTTACGGCACCGATGCCAGAAGGAGTAAGTGGTAAAGGGAAGAGAAGGAGAAGGAAGCATGCAGCAAATGCTTTTGGGATGGGAAGTCCCAAGCAGGGTCTGTTTCTGAGCACTGAAAGAATTTCTGCAGTGCAGGGTGGATATTCTACCTAGATCTAAAGGCAGCAAGCTAGGGCAGAGAGAATGCAAACACTGTGGCTCTGGTCTCAGCCGCCGCAGGAAGTGTGCATCCGGATCCGAGAAGGCCAACACAGATGCTTTGAGTTGTCTGGAACTGACCCACGCTATTACTAACTCTTTTTAAAACTCAGTTTTGTGAACTTGGTTTTAAATCACCTAGAAACCTTCACTAGCACAACAAAAAGGGAAGGGAGCTGACAGTACCTGCGAGTGGCTGGTGTAGTAGTGCCCGTCCCGCTCAGCACAGCTGTCTACACCTTTGGACCTCCACGGAGGCTGTAAGTAAGGGCCTAAGTACAGCTGGAGAGGAGGACCAAGACTGTCTCCTCTTCCATGTACACAAGCCAGGAACGAAGTTAGAGGAACAACTCTTTCCTGGAGGGTTCGAAAGCACTTGCCATTCCCCTTTCTACACCCTCAACAAAGATGCACTGGAGTCCACGTAAATAAAGAGTGAGTTACATACCCTATTTTTGTCCTTGCTGATGGCTCAGGGTATTTGCTTGCTTTTAAAAAGAGCGATCTGAGTGGAAAATTTTGGTCTCCCAAGTGGTTTTGTGCAAAATGCAGTGGCATGCTGACTCTCTTCTGCAGCCTCTTGTGCTTCTGCTGCATACCCTCGGTCAGATAGGAACCAGCACGCGGCACTGGAAGTGAACAGACGTGTACTGTATGTGCTTATGAAAATAAGCAGCAAGCCCAAACGGTTCTCAGCTGTCAGCCATAGGTTTTGGGGAACCAAGCAGCAGAGATGCTGGCTATCTGGGTGGACTCTAGAGAAGACCAGTCTGATACAATCAATCTTAAAGAGTTTAAAAATCTTTTCACTAACCTATTGCAGTGACCGTGATATCCTCCTAAGGAGATTTTTCCTAGATGACGACTCAGCCAGCCAGAGGAACTCTGTGCCCACCACAAGCACAGACTGCTTGAAATAATTGCGCAGAGATGAAGTCCAGTGACCAAGAATACCAGCCATTTAATTGTTTGGGATGTGGTCAGTGGATGAAAAGGTAAAGACAGAGGTAAAGCTGGTAATTTTCTTCATTATCTGGACCAAAAGAAAAGGTAAATTATTTGCTCATGCTGATTTTCACAAAAACATGCAGGCTATTTTCTGTAGGTCAGTGAATGACAGATGAGTAGGGTATATATATAATAAAGGTAGCAGTCTCTTTTGAGGAGTGTGTGTGAATTTCATCTCTAATTGCGATAGGATTAAGGATTAAGGGATAAACATTAATCCTACTGCCAAGTTGGACGGCTTTTCTTCCCCTTTAGCTCCATGGCTAAGGGTTTTGCTGTTTGGACAGCGAGATGTGAGAGTCACTTGGAGCTTGCCTGAGTGCTGCTGTTACCCTGGTGTCCTTCTGTGAAGCACCACTAGTTGTCACAGGTAGCGCAAAAGCTCCCGAGAGAAAGGGAAGAAAGACAGGATTAAACCACTTCAGGGTGTATCTCTTGCCTGTAAAAGCAATGCATAGAAGATAGTCCTCTTTTCTACCCTCTATACCCAAAAACATTAGGCACTGAAGAGACAAAGACCATCTTAGTTGTCCGTTATTATTATTTTTCTATAGTGAGATGGATTTGTATATTAAATTACAGTGATTTAACTTCAAATTTGATATGCGTACTGCTTTCATCATCAGTGTACAACTTCTCTTGTGAATGTTTTGAAAATATATTTACGGCAACTTCTATATGTTGTTGTATGTCCAGAGTCCAGCTAACTGTTCTATATTCATGCTAGAGACTGTTTCATATTCATCTAACCTAAACTACCCTGAGTCTGCAGCAGTGTTTATGAATATGTTCCTAGGCAGACCGGTGCCACGCTTCTGCTTTCTGGCAAATTCTAAGATTTGAAATAATTTCCTGGTTTCAAACCTTAATGACAATAGATGTTTCTGTGTATAAAATCATGTAATTTCAAATGTTTTGCTTCTGATTGTTATATACTAATATAAATATGCCAACCTGTGTCCCTTTTGTGTGCTCTCCAGAGTAGCTGTCCTGCCTGATTGATAGGGATGGACAAGTTTACAGTTGTGATGTAATGAACTGGGGACCATGCTCACGTACAGCTTCTGAATTCTGCTTGGAGTAGTTGTGCTCTTACTGTGAAATTCTTCTGGCACGCTGTGCCTCTACACGGTGCCCAACATTACTGACAAAGGTTGCAGGACGTCTTTCCCAGACCAGAAACAACAGTCAGTTGTTAAATCCTTTTGGGACAAGGGGTTAACCAGTTCCTAGAAGAGTTAGTTAACCCCAGATCTTTCTGCCAGATGCTGGCAAAGTGCAGCACTCACAAACAGGATCAACAAAGGAATGAGCTGCAGGTACAAAGCACATGGGCCTGAAAGAGCCACTGGGAAAAGGAACAATGAACGGGAGTTTGGAGCCTTTGGCTAAGCGAGGACATTTTTGCTTAGTTTCAGGTTGAGCCTGACTCAGTAAAGATAATCTCGGATTATCTTTAGGAGGACTCTTGGATTTCAAAGGGCTTTTGGTTCAGTCCACAAGTTCTGGAACAAGAGTCTTGTCAAAGTCCTTTCTTTTTTCTCTCCTCCTTCCTCTTTGAAACGCAGTTTACTTTTGAGAACAAATGATAGGAAAATGTTCAAGTCCTGATAGCGTTAAAGATTAAATACCTGATCTTTGTACATGTGTTACTGGGTTTTGGCCATGTGGCATACAAGGAGCTTGGAACAGCTCCAGGAAAGGTGTTATGGTCGATACAACAGCCTATTACCACTCAGCCATGCTGACAGTCCAAAGTGGAGCTGTATGATACAACGAAGCACGCACACAGCTTGCTGACAGCTGAGGCTGAAATGGTTTCTCACAGTTCAGCAGTGTGGGACGCTTGAGCCAACCCGAAAGCACTGCAGGAGCCTATCTGTGACTCTGCTCCTGACCTGAGACTTGATATGTCAGTGTATGATCTCAGTTCCCACCACCATCCTCTTTTCTTCAGTCCCTTTCTCTTTTCACTATACTTTACCATGGACCAACTGTCCCAGCCTATAAAGGGGGTTTAGCACCTATATTAGTATGACCTACTGCCTCTGTCCTCTCTCTACATTGGTATTTAGTCTGGGCGTAAAGGTTAAGGCTCTCTGGAGAACTTTGGATGTTATCTGCCAAGTCAGAAAAGTAACCCCCGATCAAAGTCTCAGAACGAGGTCTAGAAAGCACGCACAAACCTAAGGCAGCTCATGCACAATTGTGTGCCCTGTCCCTGGTACATGGCTAGTGCATGCATGGATTGCATTGACCCTTCTGCAGTTACACCCAAACAGAATGAAGCAGACTTGGAAAAAAAAAACCCCAAAACAACAAAACACCAACAAAAGAGGAGAATAACCCACTGGTGGCTAAGCAAACCCCACCAGGAAGGATGGAAGATTGTCTCTGTTGTTTATATGTCATGGGGCTGAGACCTCCTCTAAAGTATCTAGAACAGCTGGGATGGTTACCTATGACTTTCAAGTTTTCTGAGAATGGCTCAAAGCTATTGAAGCTAGAGGCTGTCACTTTGGACACTGGTACCTCAATGTGGAATGAGAAGCTAAAAGAACTGAGGAGTTGACTGTAGTTCTCCAGTTCTGCAAGACAAGGGAAATACTGACTGGATGCACCATAATGCCGGAGGCATGTTCCAACACAGGGAAGCAGACAGTAACATCAATTACTAATTCTGTCCTCAACGCTGGGCTCTAAAGATGAAGGCTGGTTATATATTTTAGCTGAACTAGCATTTTGGATTAAAGTTGGCTAAAGCTTGAAAGAAAACGTCCATGGCTAGTATGCTCTGCACTAGACCCAAAGCTGTAGCTCGGCTAGAAGTGACCCATGTGAGTTCCTCCCAGGAGGAACTCCCTGCTTGGGGACGTGCCCTTCATATTGATCTCCACAACATCTGCAGCTGTGCAAGGCTCCTCACCATGGGGTGCTCCTGTGCAATGGCTTACACATACTGGGAGCAGCAGCAGAAATGGTGGTGCCATGTGGGTTTATGACTGAAAAAAGGCCCTTTTGGATCAGATTTTGGGGACTCGACTGCCTCAAATTTACGAAATTCACCTGAATAGACAAACGCGTCTCAATCTCATCCTTCAATTCTTGTGTCCCTTCCTGCCATCCAAATGAAAGACTCTCCCCCTTCAGTTTCCCCTATATATTCGTGTCACATTCTATAGGGAATTAAGAGTCATTCCTG
>NW_010423017.1:83372-86799 GCF_000710305.1 Buceros rhinoceros silvestris
CCTGCTTCTTGGAAAAAGTGCAGAAGTAGTGAAATATCCTCATCTAATACCCTGTATCATTAGTCTGGTCTTCACTCATGGCACCAATTAAGAGTATCTTTCCCAGATGCTGGTGATACACACTGACGGTGAAGGACAATTTTTATGTGGTGCTTAGTAACATTTCTCAGAAAAAAAACCCCAAAGAGCCTCAAAGAGCCCCCTTTTTCTTTTAATCTAACAGAAAGCCTACTGACAAGGAGGTTTTTTGTAATATTTATCTAGGCCAAAAAAAAGATCTTGGAAGATATATCACAAATAGTAAGCCTTTGTCCTTAGACTGGCCACATAAAGGCCAGCTGCTATTGTGAAAGTTTGTACTGATTAGATCAAATCTACTTACTGAAACAAAAATAAAACTCCAAGTGCTGCCCAGGTTCTAAGTCCTCGTAATACATATGGTTGTGCTCATATAAAGCTGTGCAGTGTAAACACACTTTTCTTCATGGGGCCTCTCTAGCCAATTACAATCTAAAAAAGAAACAATTTCATTCATCAGGTGATTAATGAATGTGCCCCTTCCCACCCCTCTCCCTTAGGTTGCCGGGATGCTTAACTCAAACACAGCATTTTCCAGCTTAAAATCAGGAAGCATGTTATAAAGCAAGTGAGTACTGTGGCAGTTCTTATCATTAATCAGGAAAAACTAAGACAGTAAGGCATGTAATGACCTGACAGCGCAGAAGGAGCATAAAGTCAGCCAGTGGTTTAGGTACCCAGAAGCTACCTGTGGGATGTAACGATCTAGTTCCTGTTCATCATTTAGATTTATTTGTTTGTATTTATTTGTTTTGATATTCCCTCAGATTATATGACGACACGCAGACACATAAAAAGGCAGTGTGATTCCTCTATTCTTAGAGCAGTTCTTTAACAGAAAGTAGTCTCCAGAAGGATGGGAAAATAAAGTTGGAAGTATAGACTCAAACATGCTCTGGGCTCTTTTCCTAGGAGACAGGATTAAACTGGACGTGCATAGGGAGGGTGCTTAGCCCCAGACTCCCTCCAGCCCCTGGCTCCAGCTCGGTTGTGTTTTAGCTGTTAGCACTGTTTCGAGTGTTTCAACTGGTCTATCTGTCAGCCCTGGGACAGCTCAGGCTTCTCTGACCCTGAGTCTGACAGGATGATGAAGGCAAAGAGAACCTCAGCTGGGCTTGAGAAGAGGACCAGCGAGGTTTCTTATGCTCTTCCAGGTCCTAAGAATGAACTTTTTGAGGTTTCAGTGAGAACAGTGAAAATTCCTCGTTTGTTATTTCGGATCTTTTTTCCCCAACCATCTTACAGTTGTTTCCCAGCAAAACTTGTTCAAACCTGCACAAGCCACCCATGGGCAGTCACAGTCACCACTCAGGTATTCCTGCTATACACCCTGAAACCATGTTGACTTTCTTTTTCTTTGAAATCTATCATGTGGTAACTGCCCGGGCTAGAATAGAGGCCACTCCAGGGAAGCAGCACTTCCTTTCTGTTAGTTTCCCTTCCCTTTTAGCTATAATTTTGGACTGTGTTTTTCACAAAGTTGATTTAGCCAGGGATGAAATGTCTTTTTTTTTTTGTGCTCACATGATCATTAGGAGCAGCCAGGATTAAAGCCCTGCCTGGAAATGGCATTGTTGCCAACACCCACACTCCTGGGACCCAGTCTGGTCATGTTAATTATTAAAAGAGTATGGAGACAGGTGCCTAAATATGTGGAGCCAAACAGAACACCTGATAACAGAAGTTTGCTTTTACAAGTATGTTTGTTGCACATAGCAATCAAAAGAAACAAGCTGCAATGGCCAGCGACAAAAGGACCATAAATCTAGTAGAGAAGAGGGACAGCCAGCCGATCTGCCCAGCAGTTAAGCAATGAAAGAAACCTGCTCCACTCTCTCCTGGAATGGAGACATTGAAATGATGCTTTCTGATTGTCTTTGAAATAGACTTTAGATCAGAATAAATTTGAGTTGGCTCTTAACTTGTCAGTGGAGGAGAAAAATGTGAACATTACATTCACAAGTTTACCTTACCTAACTTTGTATTGTAGAACCTGTCGTGCAAAGGAGACCTAATGAGTGAAGAAGGGAGAAAAGTAGCTAGTAGCCTTTCTGAAACAGTTCTGTCCGAGGCTGCTGGTGAGTTAGTGATTTCATTGACTCACAGTACGGTAGTAGATTCCTAGGGCTCACCTGCGTATATATGTGCTTCTCTGCTGAGTGTCCTTAGATAATACGGTCCCAAGACAACCAAGCACAGCTGTCACACAGGCTAACCTGCATGAAAGGCATTTAGAGTGGAAGCAGGAGATCAAATTATATACTCCATGCAGTGCATGTAGAAAGGTATGCACTGAATTTTGAATCCTTAAAAGACCTGCAGTCTGACACCTAGGGACTGCCAAAGCAGAAACTCCCATGCAGGCTATATTTTAAATTCTGTCCCTGCCCAGCTCTTTCTGGAGCGCAAGCTAGCAGTGTCTTCATTTAGCACATCAATGCATCATGTAGAACAGCTACACTCAATTCTGTTTTCTGCACAATGGAATATCAAACCCTTTTATCTGACAAATATCCATTAACTGTGGAAGCATCAGTCATTTTGGACTAGAGGCATTCTCCTCCTCTTCTGTTACAGCTCTTCCAACTGTGAGAATAACGTTCAAAATTCACTAAATCAAAGCCATGTTTCAGCCTAACAAGGTTCTGGAGGATGTTTTGTTTGGGGGCCAGGGAGGGGAGGGAGGAGATCTGCGGTGGGCAGTTTCCATATTCTGACTACGCACATATTCAACCCAGAAATGGTCCTTCGAGAACAGCTTAGAGGCTCTCCTTGCTCTCCCCTCTGGTTCCTGCCTACCATCTCCAGTCGGCTTCTAAAAGCTCTTGCGCAATGAGACGGTTGCAAGAGGAAGCTGCAGCACGCCAAAAAGAGCCTGTTGCCAGTTTGGAAGAAGTAACGTCTTATTTGTCCTCAGGCAGACGATGGAACCGAATGAACTCTCCCATGACCTGGGTGCATACTCCTAGCCACAAGGCGCTGAACTGAAGGTGTACAGTAAGAGTTCATCGCTCAGTCGTAAAACAGAGCAGCAGCCACCGCGGTGTCTGGGGCTGGGCCTGAGCTAGAAGCATGCCGACATCAAAACACCCGTGCAACATCGCCAGGTTAGCTGCTGACTAACGAGCCCTGCCAGACTCAAGCACTGCTGATAACTGCAAAAGCAAACTGTTCCACGCTCGAGTACTGACGTGAGAGGCATCCAGCAAGCTGGACCCTTCCAAGATCAGGTGCAGGTGAGGCTGTGCCTCATCAAGTCCTACCTGGGATAACCTTTGTGCCTTTTAGGAACTTGATATCCCATATACCTATTATTTTTTTTTTTAACAATGAGAGTAACAATCCTTGT
>NW_010423018.1:0-10247 GCF_000710305.1 Buceros rhinoceros silvestris
CCTTGCTCCAGCCTCCTGTCAGGGAGAAGGTCTCCAGCTAGAAGGTCTTCCCGGAGCCTCCTTTTCTCCAGGCTCAACCCCCCCAGGTCCCTCAGCCGCTCCTCAGCGCATTGTGCTCCAGACCCTGCTCCAGCTTCGTTGCCCTTCTCTGGACATGCTCCAGACCCTCAAGGTGCTTCTTGCAGGGAGGGGCCCAAACTGAACCCAGCAGCCGAGGGGCTTGTGCTCCAGACCCTGCTCCAGCTTCGTTGCCCTTCTCTGGACACGCTCCAGCCCCTCAATGTCCTTCTGGGAGGGAGGGGACAAAACTGAACCCAGGATTTGAGGTGTGGCCTCACCAGTGCCCGGTGCCGGGGCACAATCCCTGCCCCAGTCCTGCTGGCCACAGCAGCACTGGTACAAGCCAGGATGCTGTTGGCCTTCTTGGCCACCCAGGCACATTGAGTTTTGACTTGGTCTGACCAGATGCAGCAACCGGAGCTGCCCATCGATAGGGTCAGCAGCAGCAGGTGGCTGGCAGCATCCCTCAAAAAAGGCTCCCAGTGAGCAGCAATCATCTTCCCCTGACATAGCCATCCTCGACAGCTCTTCAAGTAGCCACACAGGGAAGGCAAAGTTTCCAATTTGCTCTTCTCCCCCAGAATTGCCAGACCTCAGAAACAGATGCCCCTGAGTCAGCACGGGGAACAGTTCGAGCCACAAGTTTAGCCTTGGGAGCACACACATGCTTGAAAATTACCACCTCCTCTGAAATCCTTCAGCTCTCTGTGCTTTTCTTCTGAAAGCAGAAATGCCAGACACTCATCTCTTACGCATATAACACACAGTTTTTTAGAGTTCTGAAATAAAGGCAATAAACCAACACACACCGACGACAAGGCTTGTGTTTTGTTAGTGCCCACAGTTCCAAATGACACGAGGGGACAGGAGGCAGGAACACGCCACCAGTTGACCAAAATAACAACTATCAAAACCAACAGATAATTTCATTCCCTACAATCGCCTAGAACCCTCCGATTACTTTACTTTCAGGGGAAAAAATCCAACCCTACATCAGGCTTTCAAAGGTTTAAAACAGATCCTGCAGAAGGGGATAAACAAATCTTTTTCAAAGGAAAAATGTCATTTTACTAATGCCCGCTGCAAAGAATGGCTCCATTAAGCTTGGCAACCCTTACACAGCCTCCCCCATGTTTTCAAGAGGCAGCCAGAGCATCGAGATTCGTTCAGCAAATGGCAACATGAGTCAGTGGGGCTGGGAGCTGTGGGTGGGAAGGAGTACATGACATCCACGGCGTGACTAAAGTCTTTAAAATCGGTCATGTCATAACATGGATCCATCGAAGTTGATTATAAACTACATGGGTATTTCCCGTGTCCACACCCAGGGAGCCCCCAGCAAACACGGCTGTTCCAGCAGACGCGTCCATCCACCGCAACAACCTCCCTCCCTCCTCACCACACGAACAGTTGAGCCAGAGCCGGCACTAGTGCTCGCGCAGGCGGCAGAGTTCGGGCTGTGCGCTCCGCTGGCACTCCAGACTGCTTCCAGAAAGTAGAACCGGGAGCTCTGCGCAACTCCAGAAGCTTGATGGGGAAGCTGCAGATCAGTGCTGGTGAAAGCGAGCAGGGAAATGAGCAGGACAACTCGTGTTACAATAGACAAACCCTTATTTGCACGCTAAAAGGCCTCATAGCAGCGTGACTAGTCACAGCAGATCTCAGCTTTTGTTCCTGCCAAACCATGTCATCTTCCTTCAGTGAGGGAGCCCAAAAAAGGAAAAACAAAGAAATAAAATCTGCGTGTGCCTAGCACGCTCCAGAACAGACCTGCTTCTCCAAACACAGCCCCGAGCCACCAGCATTCCTCAGCCATGGGAGAGCCATGGTCATGGGAAGAGACCCCTAACTCCTGCCCTCAGGGAGCTCTACACCGCAGGGCAGCCACCAGGCCAGGCCACCTCTGTCTCCCGCCTGGATCTCCTCCTGTACGCCACTGCCGTCACTTCTGAACCATACCCAATCTAAAGTTAGCAGGCAACTGAAAACGAGCTGTGAACACACATGGAAGAGGTCCAGAGACTTCACCCTCCTCACAAGAAAACGTTTTTCTTCTCTCAAGATCACAGCTCAGATGTTACGTCAGTTCCTATTCTGTCAGAGTACCCAAGGCCTCTGCCACGAACAGCTCAGCGTACAGACGGCGGGCTGTGACCCATCAGAGAGCAGTCAGTCCCACCCGCTGATGTGGTGCTGCCGCCCCGCTACAGAGTCCTTACAGACACAGCCAGCACGGGACAGGGGCGGGCGGCAGAGGAGACCCTCCTGGACCAGCGGGTAACAGCCAGCTGCTGGATCTGGCCACCTCTAAACCCCGCACCTTGTCAATCAGCACAACCTTGAGTCAACGCTCCCGAGGGAAACAGCCTTGTACTCCTTCCTCTCCATCTCTATAAACAGGAATTTCTTCCCACAGTACTGACACCGACTCTCAGGTCTTCTTTATTCAGAGATATGCTAATGCTGGCTATAAACAGATACACACGAAATGCTTAGTGTTCAGCTCAGAAAGCAGCGAGGGCTTGAACAACCATCTCAGAACTTCAGAAACCTTCTAATTTTAAATATAAAAATCAAACAAGCCACGTGGATTTCTGATGTCAGACACTATTTCAGTTGTTAACTAGGTTTGAGAAGCAAAAACTGAACATAGCAGAGAAATTAAACATGGATAAATACTACAGAGCTGGAATCAGAAGTCGCTTTAATACCACCACGTTCCCCGAAGAACCCGATGCAGCTCTGAAGTTAGCTCCGCTAACGTGGAGGAGGCCGGACTAGGCAATGCCGGGGGCTCCAGCCAAACTGCACCTTTCTACCACACCAAATTTGTTCAAATCACCACTTGGTGCACACGCCTGGGGCTCTCCCTGAACTGTTCTAAGAGGCTGCGCTCCTCCCGGTGTGAAAGAAAGGGCGCTGCAGCACAAGAGAGCACTGCGCCAGGCTTTGTGGGTTGCTTCCGACTTCCTGCAGTTTATCTCTCTTTTTAAACCAAGTCTAATAATCCCATTCGCGTATGAAAGTTTCCAGGTAGGAAGGATTTCCCATCTTTTCAACTTGTCAAAGTCCTTAACTAAGATTAACAACCAATCAGAGCAAGACTTTGTTTGTTTTGTGGGAGTTGATACCAACTTCTCAGCCCAACAGCTCGTTGGTGGAAGGGGCTCTTACCACGCCAATTAAGTCTCCGCGGCCGTATTCACCGGTCAGGTGCTTCTTTCCATCATCCATCCGTAAGACTGAGCGAAGTCGACCGTTCAACACAATGTACGTGCAGTCTGACTTGTCACCCTGCCTGCCGAAAGAAGAGTCAGTATCGACGATTAGCGAAGTGTCTTTGATCAGCAAATGCATCTAGAGCCTATCAGCGAGTCGATCATCCTTCCCTCCCGGCCCTAAGAGAACCCGGCAAAACCTTTAACCAACAGTTAAACACAACCAGCAAAAAACTGAGCAGGCATCTGTTAAAAGGTGATTGTAACTGTACAGGTTTTGCCAGACAAGTTAGTGTCAGGTCACAGAACCGTTGGGGTTGGAAAAGCCTGTTCAGCTCCTCGAGCCCCCCCATTCCCCAGTACTGCCAGGTCCCCACTGCCCCCTGTCCCCCAGCAGCACCTCCACACGGCTGGGAAACCCCTCCAGGGACGGGGACTCCACCACTGCCCTGGGCAGCCTGGGACACGCCAGGACAACCCCAACGGGACAGAAATGGCTCCTCAGGGACAACCTCAACCTCCCCTGGGACAACTTGTGGACAGTTTCTCTTGTTCTGTCCTTTGTCCTGGGAGAAGAGACCGACCCCCACCTCACCCCAACCTCCTGTCAGGAAGTTGCAGAGAGGTCCAGAAGCAGAGGACCAGGAGGCAGGTGGTCTCCAGGGGAGACAACAGGCTCAGTACTGGTTACAGTGGGAGCTTGTTGTCACTAACAAGTCAATATGGATGGTAGAGAAATTCTGCAGGTCTGAGAGAAAAAGCCCAAGTGGCTCAGGATTTGGATTCCTTTCAGTGCCTGCATCTCAAGCTGTCAAGAAGTTTTTGCTCTACTCAGTTTGGATGGTTCAGAGTGCAGTTTGGAGTGCAGAGCTCCAGTATAACCCAGCACACATACTTCTGGTAGCAGAGTTAAAACTCATGCAAGGATTTCCAAAAGACTTTAAGATACTGACAGCTACATCTCCTTTGATGCACAGCGTAACCCAAACCTTCCATTAGCATTGGTGCTGCAGGTACAGTCACAAAAACTACAGTGACATAGAACACGTACTCAACTAGACCTTTATTCTCCTGCCACTGCAGCAACCACATAATGACTCAAACGCATCCTAGTACTAAAATCCGTAACACTAAGTTCTCCCAGTGATAACTTCTGTCCCCTAAATGCAAAGAGCAACGCCTGTTTTCAGCTTACTGCTGGATGAGCCTCGCTGAATTACCTTTGAGTTTTGGTGTTTATTTTAGAAAGGCTGAAAAACTCTTAGCAATAGATGTTCCTGCCTTTAACAGCACAGAAACTGTCACCAGAGCATACAACTGCCTGCCTTAATCGATTACGTCGCTTCAAAAGCTTGCTGAGGCAAGCCAAGGATGAGGAACAGTAGGAAAAATTTAATTAATGCCTGAAGACAAGAGTCTGAAGCGATGTTGAAGAAAGAAAATAATCTCAAAACCTGATGGGATGGTTGATGAACTCAGTCCAATGAGTTTCTTATTCTATATATCACCAAAGGAGCACAGCTCCATAACTGAAACCTTGAATATTCAACAGACAACATACAATTTGGTCCACATCTCACCTGTAAACAGCTCGTCCAGCCTCCACCTCCATCCAATCCAGGGCAAAGTCAATTTGCCTAACGAACGGGGACATTCTCTTCACAACAGTGTGGGCCACGCCGAGAACTACACTTGGCTGCTCCCGCATTATCCTGGTGGGGGGGAAAAGGTGTTATTCAAATACTTCCCCAAAACAGGAACAGGTACCCGAAGGCACAACATCCCCACGCAGCTGTTGAACTGGGCAGTTACAACGGCACCGATTCAGAAGTTCGTACGTACCCGCAGGCACACTCCACTGTCACCACAACCACACCAGGACTGTGCCAGTAAGACACCGGCTAGTCCTGCTGTCTGGCCCAGTTCTCTTCTTCAAGGAGCAGTGGGATGGACGGGAGCCATGCCAGCCCCTGTTTATGAGCCGCCCTCCCAACCTCGCCCTCACCCAGGTCTCTTCTGACTCGGGGAAATGCTCAAAGTCTCCAGCAGATCATCCCTTCCAGCCGTTCTGCACCTCTCGGTCTCTCACACGTGCACAAGCTCACATGCTCTAGTTTCCCTTAGATTTTATATCAGGCCAGAACTTTATTCTATGTAAAGTCTGATGCTCTGTAAAATAAGAGACCTGCTCTGTATTTCAAACGTTCCCTTCTCCCTGTTGTAAAGACCACAAAGAACTGAAACATCCTCTCATAAAGCTCCTGATCTTCACATTGAATCTTTTGAGTGATGCTTAAAAGTCCCTAATAATAAAGGCCCCATTTAATTCAGCACTTCTCTCAAACTGAGGAACTTTTGAGAGTGTTCTGCCAGAGATAACTGCAAACAACAGCGACGGCGAGGCCCGAGGGAAATCACTCTCACAGCCACCTGGTAACTGCTCGCGACTGTCTGATTTCCCATTCGAGTGAGGATCGCTGCGTCCCATCGCTGTGTGAGCGAGTGCTCAATTCCCGCTGATGCGCTGCTCCACAGGAGGGAGCTGACCACGCACAGCTCCAGCGCTGTAACCTGTGTGGACGCCCTATCTTTCGCTCCCGCGCAGCATCAAGAGCGACTGATGGCAGACTGCTGAAAAACAGCTATTGCACAAGAGGCAGCAAGCAGTCAGTAAGTCTTTGGAGACCTGGAACATGAAGTGCGGTAGGACAGAGATGGAGGAGCTACACATGGACAGAAACTAGAAGAGAAAATGACAAATACTTGGCATGTTTTCTGCATCAACATTCTCGTGACAGTGCAGGTACCAGACTGCTGTAAGAAAAGCTGCTGCATACGTGGGACCTCTCACCAAGCACAAATCGCGTGAGCTTCGTGTGTAACCTCACAGCCTAAAAACTGGAGAGGAGGAGAGAAAGGCAGGGAAGGAGGGTTGGCAGTCTTTGCTCCCTAACTGAAATACAGGTCCTCTGGCAGAAATCGGAGCAAGCCCGCCTGGAGATCCATCACCCTAGACTACGATAGCAGACACAGACTTGCCGGGGGCTCCTCCCTGCCTGAATGTAGCTTCTAAAACATAACATCTCTCATTCGTTAGTCCTTCAGCTGCAGCGAGAGACCCAGAGCTGACAGTGACCGTGGGGCAAGTGCAGCACACGGGGCCCTGCAGGGAGTGTTCACGTTTACCCACTCTCCTCACCCAACACCTCCAATTACTGCTTTCTGCAACAATGAAGCTACTAATTTCTTCAGCAGAAATCCCCGAGGTTGAAACGGAAGAGGTTCCTGGGTGTACACCCCTTTCCATAGCAAGCTCATCTCACTCACCCCTGCACTCGGATGTGCTACCGGGTGAATTGAGCTGAACACCAGCTCTTGCAGTTAGCACGGTTTAAAATCCACCCATCAAAACAGCATTACGAAAAAGCAGGACAGCTTTCCCCACCACCACCCCTCTTCTCCTGCCCTGAGGCTTCTGTGCTGCCACCGACTCCTACCCAGGATACCTACAGACTGCTCTGGTTTCGACAAGCCATCGCTGGACATGAAGTCAGCATTCTCCTGCAGAGATTTTACCACACTAAGAGCAAACGTGAAGCAAAGAACAGAGAGCTGGAAGAGGCGCCCCAGGAAAAGCGCTAATAGACACCCCTAACTCCTCACCGCACACAAACACCCAGCCCTATCCCTTTTCTCGACTGGTCGAGAAATTAAATAAACCCCCTGAAAACTCCTGCATTGGTTTTACTCTACTCGCTTATCTAGTCCTCAGTGTCTCCTCCCACACAGGCTGTCCGCTGTGATCAGCAAAAGCCATTTACTCCTTTCCCTCCTTCAAGATGCGTTTCTTAATGCATTTAAAACATGAACTACTTACAGGCCACTTCGATTTCCACCTGGAACTCTCTGTTTTTCGCTCAGTGCTGCACAGCTCCTACAGCATTAGCATACAGGTAAAAGCCCATCCTTATGCACAAGAGGAGGAAAACAGATTATTTCCTGCCCCCCTCCCCCCCCGCCCTTCCTCTGACTTGGGCATTTTCACCTTTGCTCTTCTGCTTGGCACATGCCTGGCACTGGGGACTTTAAAACCCAAAGCTCTGTACTCCAGAAGGCAGTTTCTGAAGGGATCCTGAGGATTCTTTATTAGAAAGTTCACCAAATATAGCGATGAAAGGGCTACACTAGCATCTGTGAAAGCCTGGGACTCATGCTTGTGGATGTGGAAGCAATTTGATATTCAGCTTGGCTGGCAATACCAAATAAAAATCAAAGCTTCCCTGCTTCTCTGGCAAGCGCACATGATTAAGACTCCAAACTGTGAAATTTCCTGAAGCAGAAAATGTGAGTGAGTCCCCAGCACCGCAGATCCTGAGCACATTCCCTCCAGAGCCTGGTGACAACTTGATTACCCCGTTCGTCAGGAGACACCAACAGTTGTGGCGTAGGCTCTGCACACTCGGTACATCGCTCCAGCAAACAGCGAAGCAGCTTGTGTCACCCCTGCACTCAAACCCTGCGTTTACAGAGAGTTATTCAGTCGTGTTAGCACCACGTAAAAGGCTCCTGCCCCAAAGTTTCAGCCAAAAGGCTTTAAACCATTGTTCACACCCAACACGCAATTCTGAGCCCCAGGCTCTTGCCATTACTGTGCTCTTCGCCTAACGGCGACTATTGGCCACGTTCTTTCTGCTTTGTCCTCTCGTTAGTTATTGAGAGAAAACATCCAATGTTCAATGGAAAAGAGGAATACATGTGACAAAAAGGAAGAAAGGGATTTTGGAGGATAACGGGGGTTCTTGTCAAATTTCTTCTGGTCAGTAAGATGGGGGGGAGAATCTTTTTTAAAGAATTCCTGCAAGATGCCGAGCGAAAGAGAAAGTATAACACTGTAGGACTACGAGCTTGGAATTTGGCACAAAAAAGGGGAAAGTAAAACTTACTTCTGATTTATCAACAACAAACTTGAAGAAACCTCGCGCTTTTCCAAAGACTTTCTAGAGTGACACTCTTAAATACGGGAGCAGGAGTTAGAAGTGACAAAGCTTGGGTTTCCGGAGAAACTGTGAAGTGGAATGCTGCAAGATGCCAAAATGCAGAGAACCGGCAATAGACTTTTCAAAGGAGAAAAAGTACGATTTGGAAAGGTCCCAAAAATGGTGAAGAGGGGAGAGATACAGTGATGGTTCGAGATCACTGCTAAGAGGTTAAGGGAAGTTAAAAGGTACGCTGGAATAAACAGAGCGAAAAGAGAAAACTCAGGAAAAGGAGAGAGTTAATCCAGGAACATTAAAACAAACCAAAAAAGGAGGAAAAGGTGGAGTCTGACTGGTCAGCCGAGGCACCAAAATTAAATTTAAAGTCAGAAACAAGTGGGAAAACAACCGTAGAGGAAGGAAGGAGGAAAAAGCAGAAGCTGAGAAGAAACAGATCTTTTACTGCAGGGAATGGCACAAGGGGGGAGCATCCATCAGAAGTTATATCAAAGGGTTGACATCCACCACACAGACTTGGAGAAGCCCAGCTACTGAACGCGGCACTCTGCCGAGAACAGCGTGATCAGTTCTACAGCACACAACCCGCGGGGAAAAACCAAAAAGCACGGAACGAGGCTTGGTGGTGGAGTTGTTTAGGAATACAACCAATGAGAATCACTCAGACAGCAGGATATACGACACAATCGTGGGCTAGAAAACACAGCCTCAGGAAACCCTACACATCACAGCACTGATGGCACATTCAAGCAGAAGCAGAAAAGGGAGTTTAGGAAAGGAAATGGGGTATTTGACACAAATTATGTGTGTGAACTAATAGTACATCTTAATAATGGGATGGAATAAATCAAGGCATTAATCATGAATAGCGGCTGAGCCATCACACCGGGGTTTTAATTAACAAATACCTATATCCCCTATATCCCCTTTAAGCATTAAGTCACAGTCTTGTACTACTTCCAAGGTGCAGAGAGGAACCTGTCCTGCACACGACATTGTTTGACTGTGCTATTAGTGAGCACTGAAAACCTACAGGCACACCAAAACCCATCATCCCTAACACAGCCGACAGCCCGGAAACCGAACCAGGGTGGTTCTCCAGCAAAAAGGAATGATGAGATTCATCAGAATCAGAGCACAGGCCCTGGCCAGACTTTCTGATTTGGTTTATGAAGCGTACGAGTCTTGGGCCATCAATCACACCCCACTGGGTTAAGTGCTCTATAAACCTGGATCAAGGGAGATATTCAGTATTTACAGTGTTCCCTGCATTACCCCTTTTCATCTCGGGTGGGTCAGAGCTCATCCAGGCACTAAAACCCTCACGTAAGCTATATGGTCTGCACTACACCACACATACAGCCACCGCTTACACTTGTTCAAATGGGCCATAAAATATAAGTAAATAGGTTTTTGTGGCAGAACTCACTCATAGAAGTGGGACTTGGAAACAGAGAGGAAGCTGCAGTCTCGATTGGCCTTGATGGTGAAAATCAGTGGCTCCCCAGTGAGGACCGCGAGCTGACCCACGAGTTCTCCTGGGTGGGTAATGAACAGACAGGTGTCCTCCTCCGAGTCGATCTTCCGCTGGTACACATGAAGCATCCCCGAGACCACAAAGCAAATATTAACATCCTGGAGAAGGTGGAAAAAGAGCTCAATGAAATCCCCAGATGTTCTAAAAGCAATTACCACAGTGAGAGTACTATCATGACCGATCTGCTTTCCAGAAAGCTCCCGATAGTTTTTGAACAATTAGGTGATAAAATAAGACGATAGTGAATTATTAAAAGCAGATTATGAATATTTAAAACTAAGCAGCCACAATATTGAAAAATGTGTTTCTCTCTGTATGGTTATGAAAAATGAAGGCTGCATCCCCAAGATCTCAAGCCATAACAACGGAACTGCGGATGGAGATAATGGGGTAATCCCAGCAGCACGACGAGGGACGTGGCGGGTCAGGAGAGCAGGA
>NW_010423018.1:10363-17189 GCF_000710305.1 Buceros rhinoceros silvestris
AGGAGGCAGCGGCACCGTATTGGAGCTGCCTCTTGTCTGCTTGTATAAACTTGTCTATTTTCACAGTATTATGGCAAAGGAATCTCCTTACATCCTAAATACACTTTGCTATAAACAAACAACAGTGAATTTCTGTGGTATAGAGGGAAAATTACTTCACTGCAATTGGGTGACATTACTGAAAGTCCCCAGTCTCCACCCCTCCTTGGGAAAGATGGATGAGCAATTCTCCAGACCTTCTCACAAAGGTAGGTAAGGGCTGAAAAGACAGGTATGATGCCTGAGAGCTGGACTGGTTCACCCCTTGGGAGGGGGCAGGTGGAATTTTTTATTCACCATCAATGTGTATAAATACCTTATGGTGGGGGCCACAGCCTGAGCCAGAGGGATGTTCTCCCCTCTCTCGAAGGACGCCCACTCACCTGCTCTCCTTGCCTCGACAGCACCGTCCCAGCTGTAACCTGATGCAGCGTCACTTTGCCGTTCAGCAACGAAGGATCCTGAAGAAGAAGGGGGTGGGGGGTACAATTTACTTGTCTGTGCACATGTAAAGATCCAGGAATGAGGAAGCATCCAAATAAAGCCAGTAGGAGTAATAATTACAGGGATGAGGTTATAAGTACTTGAATCTTTAAAATATGCTGCATGGTTTTGGTATTTCTCCTCCCAACAGATGTTTCTTCCAGAAAAAAAAAGTTTAATTTGTTTTAGCTGATCAGACTTAATATTTTTAAGGGTTTTATATTTGTCAATTTTGCCCCAAGACTCTTTCAATGATCTATACTTCGGCTGCCTCGAAAATCATGAAATATGAAGCTATTCTCAAAGGAAGGTGAACCTGGAGGAGACTGCCTGTACCATGCAGGAACTGGACAAGGTGATGTGACGCTTGCTTTGTCACCGCCCTTCCCTGGTCACACAGCCCCGCTGTGCTGTGCACGTGCGGCAGGGTTCACATGCACCAGGGAGCAAAAGCTTCCCCACAGTCTGAATTCTCCAGTGCACACCCGTGTGGAGTGCAGGGGAGAGAGGGAACTCTCCTCCTGGCTATAGAGCCCCGGGGAGGGAGGGCCTTTCCAAAAGCCTGTCCTCGGGGTGGACTCAATCCCAAACCCTTGCAATGGCAACGGGTGACCTGGATAAGTGCATCAGCCGATCAGAACGCTCCTTTCCAGCTCCAAACCTGCTCCTCAATCCTAAGTATGTAACACAGACAACCAAGGAGAGATTTTTCTTTCCACCTCAAAGAACTGTCCATGGAATTAGATGTTCCCAGTGCACCCAGTACCAAACCCCAACACTTCAGGCCACCTTCAGTGTGGCAAAACTGTCACCCAACCCAGCAATTCATCCAAAGCTCAACATCGTATTATCATCATCCAAACGGGTCGAGGCAAAGCCCCAGGCCCCATCAGGTGATTCCTGCGTTGTGCTGAGAGTGACGGTGCACTGCTGGCGCCTCGCAGCTTAACCTCTGCCAGGCGAAGGCTTTGCCACAGCGGTAGAACCACCAAAAGCAAGTGAGCCGCAGGGACAGGAAGGTACAACCCAGCGCAAGCAGTGGAGCAGAATCTGCCCGTGGTCGTTAACCTTCTTGCAGCAGGAAGACAGTACTGGGATGGACTGGATGGACAGCAGGGATGGACACGTTTTACTGCTTTCCTCTTTTTGTTTTGGGTTGAAAAAAAAAAAATATAGAGCAAGTGAAGTAATCAGAATTATTCTTTACACCTACTTTTTGATAAAAAGAACAGATTTTCATCAAAAAGTAGGTTCATTGAAACCAATCTGCTTCATGGGAACGTATCCAATGCAAAGAACCTGACAAGCACCTGTCAAAATATTTCAGTACAGCGATAGCAACTCTACTAATTTCTATCATCTTTTTCTATATTTATACATCTACGGTGGTACAGTATTACCTACTCCTAAAAACAAAGTTTTAACTCTGGAGGTATCTCACAGTAGGGGAATACGAGCTCCCTAATGAGCTCGACTTATCAACGGCTTCTTCTGGCTGCACTAGCTCTAACAAAAATTGTTGCAAAGATTTTCTTCGTGTCTGAGACTACTTAAGTAGTGGATCAGGTGGCACACAGAGCTGGCAAGTCCTCATCATCGGAGATCTTTAACAGCAGCTTAGTCAAAAAGCTGCCAGAAGTGACTTAGCAATATTAGATTCTGCCTTGGGCATGAAAAGAGGCTGAACGACCTCCAAGCAGTCCTTGAAATACCACTTTCCTGCGCTGTTAAGCAATAAAGGAGTTGACAAACAAGATCACAGACAAGAACCGTCCTGTCTCTCTTCACCCAAGTGGACAAGACCGGCAAACCTGAATTCAGCACTGACCAGTCACAGTCTGAGCTGAACAACCTTGCACGGAGCTCCTCCAGCCAGGAGGAAAAGAAGCCGCTAGCACAACAAAGGCCATTTCACAGCACGATCCTTTCTCTGTGCTACTGTAATAGATAATAAATTAGCTGAGCTTTAGGATGCAGAAGTGAAAGCACAAACCACTTATAAACAATAAACAAGAGCAGTAACTGGACAGATAAATAAATTTTTGTCACAGGAAATTCCCTGGTAACTCACACAGAAGATGTGGCCTGTTCAACTCTTGCATCCTAACTGCAGACTAAGCTGAAAACGTGTAAAAATGAGATTGAAAACCAACCAAGTGCTGTAATCAGCAGCCTCAGTGATCCTGGAGTTTTTCCTCGTGATCCGATGGGTCTAACAAGACCTGTCAGTCATGTACTGGATAGAAACTCACGTCACATGCGGTGCCTGAGATGAAAGCACCTAGTCTTGCTTTTACTGTCACAAGAATGTGCCCAGGCCTCTGGCAGCAGCGACAGACCCCAGTTATAGAAATACAATCTGTAATAAACCCAGGAGATCTGGGACTGATTCAGAGAGACGTACTGTTTTCCCAAATGGTCTGATCAGCTGCACAAACAGCTACACCTCCATGTGAAATGCAGCTGGAATCACAGCAATGATGAAAACAAACATTTTCATCCCTACTCACAACACGAAGGTGATGAGCAGGGGCTGAACTCAATCACGACAACTGTGAAGGTCCCCAGCACTTCCCTTGGGACAGGACAGTCGCTTGGCTGGGACATGCACTTGGAGCCACTGGCCAAACACAGAGGTGCAGCTCCAGACACCAAAGGAGGCACTCGGGTGCTCTGCCAACAGGACCCACAGATGCAGCAGCCACCTGATCGCCTTTGCCTAACTTCATCACGCAGTATGGGAGAGCGTGAAATCAGCAGGCAGCAGAAACTGCACGTTTACTCCTCACACGGATAAATCTGTACGCAGGCACAGAAGATTCAGGCAGTGCATTTCAGTATAGTCTTTTCAAGAGGCAGAATGACTCAGATTTATTTCAGTGCTGCTAATAACTTCAACAGACTAGAGAATAAAACGTTCAGCTAGTCTACAGCGTGAGAGACAATTCACTGCAGCGCCCGGCAGAATGAGATGAAAAGCAAAGGCAAAACCCTTTCTTCCTGCAATAACTTACGTCAAGTTTCATCAAGGTTGAAAGGTCTTTCTTTGCCGCTTCGACGATGGCATCAATATGTTTGCTATTACAGGAGTCTTGCACGGCACTGTAGTGGAAAACTGCTGAAGGAGTTTCTGTCACCGTCACAGTCTTCTTCAGGATCGACTGCAAAGAACAGAACACAGCAAGTATCAGTTTAAACACTATAACTGGCACCCACCCAGCAAAACTAGCCGTATCATCTGTGTTCTCTAGCCACAACTGGTGGCCTGCAAAAAAACCACCAGGTTTCCAAAACTGCAACAGATTGCTGACTTCATTATCCCTGACACTGAAGGCAAAGCAAGTTACTCATCACAGTTTGTGAAAGGAAGAATAAGAGACTTCTCAGAAACTGGGCAGCCGCCAGCTCGATAGAACTAGAGCTCGATAGAACTAGAGCTTGATCAACACTGTATGCGAAGATGGAGAAGATAAAATGTCTGTCACGGTCACACTGAGCCACTGTTTCTCTTCAGATTTTGGTTTGCAGCGTTATAATTCAAGAGCATTTTTGTGCTCTTAACTTCTGGGTAAGCATTCGTAAAAAGCAGAGTACAACAAGGGCTCCGGATTTACAAGTCATGACTGAAAACTCACGGGAAGTTCACAGGCTGATACGAGTTTTAATTCCTTGCTGCAAAGCAGCTCTCTCAAATAAAGCAGGGTCTGACCAATCCACCTTTCCTAATAATCCCTTTCCTGAGTCAGAGGAAGGCAATAGCTACAGTCGACAAGTTCCAGCAGTGCTGTCCCATCACTTGCCCAGTGACTCTCCAGTTTCAAGAGCTGCACTGGAAATTCTAAACAGTCACCAAAACCTACGGGAACAACTATGTTCAAACCCACCAAGAGAAGCCAGCCCCATGTCACACCTCAAACAGAGCGGCACGGGCAGGGTTTCCAATTAAGGGAGAAAACACTTCTGTCACTCAAAGAACAATGACATCAGGAAGCACGACGCAAGAGGCACGCTGGGCTCTCCGAAGGAGAGGACCTACCTTGCCCACGACAGGACTGCTGGCAGCGTCCTCCGAGCCGAAGTGCACTCTGGCTCTTTCATACGCCATGTCCATGTCTGACTTTGCACCGCTGGAATTATCTACGGGCAACACAAAAATCTTGTTTTAAGCACCTCCTTTAATTATCACAGTTTCTCAACAGTTCAAAGTCCAGCAACTTTCTGGTTGGTTGGTCATTTTTTTGTTTCTGAAGCAGAGGATGAAATAGAGAGTGGCATCCTCATACTCAGATGTTCCTTCTGACCTGGAAGATCCGATGGGAACTTCAAGGCTTCTCACGTGCACACACCCCAACATTCGCACACTCCCTCTTGTACAGGGCACAGAACTTCTCTGGGGTAGAGAGAACAGAGTCATCGGGATGGTTATCAGGAAGAGGCAAATCCACCAAACCAATTTCCCTCATTGTTTTCAGGAAATGGTTATGGTTAACCTTCTCTCCAGCACACCAAAGACATTTTTTTGTACCTGACACATTGCAAGAGCTTTCATAGGGACAACATTGTGTTCAGCAACTTCTTAAAGTCTCTCCATAGAAAATGCTCCCCCACGAAGCCTAAAATAATTTCAGATCTTCTCCACAGCTTGTCTGGATTTTCAATGCACATCATGTGCTGAGAGATACCGAAGGAATTCCTCACGGGGTCTCACTTATTTCATTCACGAATCTGAAGGCACTAACAACTTTTATTCCTTACTTCATAATTTTAATACATCTTAATCCTATTAGCTGCTTGGCTGCCTCACTTGCCTCCCAGGAACTCATCTGAGACAATCAATATTGCAAACATAAGGGAAACGCTTCCTGTTGAATTACCTTGAAGAGGAAACCCACAGAGCAGCCCAGTGATTTACAGAGGAGTTTAAAAAATCATGCAGAGATTGCAATTTCCTTCAACAAATAAACCCATAATCATTTCTACCATATCTCCATACCGAATGTATATCTCAAACACATCCTGTATTCAGGAAAGTTTACATTTTCTCTGTTAAGTCTTTTTCCTTCTGTTACTACATTGTTCTATTTTTGCTTTTTTAAATGTAAACTGCTGCTCGCAGGAAAAGCAATTTTCTTTTCTGACTGTTGAATTTTGTTATGTAATAAACTCTGAAAGGGCTGGAATTTTTAATCCCAAATTTCTCCCCCATTTCCCTGCTCTCCATACACAGACACTGGAGTTTGCCCAGGACTGTCCTGATCTTTGGGCAGCTGGCTTTTGCAAAAACGGAGCTGCCCTTGTGATGTATGATCACATGAAAATACCACCCTGCCATGAAGAGCTGTCTATGAATTCAGTTTTAAAAATACAAGTATTTTATTTCTGCAGGATCTAGACTCCTGTCTCCACCCCAGCCAGGACAAGGAGAGAATACTACTGGCCCCAAGATTCCAATCTACCTCAAAGTACTTTTTGCCCATGTTATCTACAACTACAAGCAAATCTTTGCATGGAGTAAATCCACATCTGCCACTGAGGTCATTTAATGATTAGCCTCCAAACAAAACCAGAATCACAGAATCATTTTGGTTCAAAGAGGTGTTTAAGATCATCCAGCCCAACCCGACAAGATTGTCACCAGCAAAACTTACAGACCATAAGACCGTTGTTAGCTGTTGATGCTACCAACTGATTTCATACACAGTGCAACATTCAAGACCCTAAATTAGTTATAAAAAAGCTGGGATAGTAGAAACAGCAGCGTGGAACTCCAGATGGGCTGACTGGACTACCTGCGAGTTACGCTGCCCCCCAAACCCCAGTGTCAGCACAATTACTGAGCCCCAATACACCCAAGTGCATTTTAAACCTAAACACACCTTCTTAGGTCAAACGTAAATCATCTGATAAGGGGCACGTCGGCATGAAAAGCATCTTCTACATAGCTCTGCGTATTGAAAATCCAGAGGGGGGAAAAGAGGAGGCACCCTACGAGTGGAAGCTTCTGTCTCCTAGACTTCTATTCAGAGCAGAAGTCTTCATCTCAGCCATAGATAAAGCCTCCCACACAGTGATTAATTAAACTGTCTTGTTGCTCAAATGGGAGTTTGAAAGGATACAGCAGAACAAGCTTTAACTAGAACCGTTGAGTCAAAAGAACAGAAGGCAGTGGGAAACTCGAGAGTGGAATGCAATCCTGTTTGCTGAACACATGCTTGCTGGTATCCCACACACTGCTGGTGTGGAAGTCGCTGCAAACACAACGGCGGCTGACGTGGTCCCAGGCAGTATTTCAGCTGCCTCTTTC
>NW_010423018.1:17300-23521 GCF_000710305.1 Buceros rhinoceros silvestris
GCTCCCTGGACCACTTGCTTCTCCTAACACGGCTGGCCCGACACTCCTGCATGTATGCTGCAGGGTCATGGCTTCAGTTTTGCAGGAGGAAAAGCAGCTTCATTTAAATCTTGATTAAAAAAAAAAAACAAACCAACACCAAACAAGCCAACCAATGAAAGATAACTGCTATTTAACCTGAAAAAATTTAAAATGGGAACGCTTACTCCCAAACATCATAAAACTGATGAAGTTTTACCACATACAAAAGATCCTGTGGTTTTATTTCATGCATATAATTCTTCTCTCCACCAGCCCAGATACTCCACGCGACTTAATTACACCTTTCTCCACATAAAGGGTTAATACACTTAAAAAGCAGACTGGCCTAACTTGGCAGGATCGTATTTCCTTGTCTACACAACTGCTATGGTCCAAGTTAGACAGCTATAGAAAAACCAGAAGAACAAATTACATCCCAGCCCCAGGAGCAACTGAGGCAAAAACATTTTCCCCAAAGTCATTTTTTGCAGTTTTAGTTAATTCCAACGAGCCAAGAAAACCAAAGAGATGCTGAGATAATAGCACCGGTATGACTCTAATGCTCTCCTCTGAATCAGTAATAAACATAACCAGTATTCCCGTGGAGCCTGAGCACACAGTAAGGAGGTGGAATAGAATCTGAAGCAAGATCCTGATCTTTCCAGGACACTTCCTGAGCAAGCTGAACAGTGACGGTAACCTCAGCGCAGCGAACAGCAATCAACTCCATTAACAGAGGCAAAACATAATCACCCCATTAGATACGCTCCTTCTGTCAGTAACAATTAATTTTGTCTCTCTGCTAAGCTCTGTATACCCTGACATAACTCTTACACACACTGAAGGAGAAAGGAAGGATAGACGGACTAGTCACTGCAAGTATGCAGGATCCTTCCACAGAAAAGCTTCTAAGAACACACTTGGGCTCTACCTTAAAGTGCTGTGGGGCTGCAGAGGCAGATCTCACCGAGCTGCTTTACCTACCTGGGGGCAAGAGGCTCTGTTCAGAGCAAGCATCACTGCCCTCACCTGAGCCGAGCCCGCTGGTATGTTTTGCGACGCACAGCACAGAATGACCTAACACGTGTGAAAAGACAGCCAAGTCTTGCATATGTCAGTGCAGGATTTCCCCTTCATTTCTCTCCCTGGTTCAGCAAGATGATCTACTGATCGCTAACCAAAGCTAGTTCTGTCACATCCATCCCTCCAGGCAGTAACACAGAAGTCATATAAGATGTAGCTGGGACATTGTACGTTTCCACAGCAGAAGCTGAAGTGAATCTCCTGTTAAAACCGAAGGAACGACCCCTTCTCCTCGCTACACGCCACCAACTTCCCTCGGGAGCAATGAGTGTTAGACACTCGCACTGGGGAAAGCCCCCAGCCTGTCTCCCTCCTTCCTGTCTCCACACTCTAACCCCTCACGGTATGTTCTTACCTCCTAAGCTATGTAACAGTCACCGTAAGCAATAAGTGTATCTCCTAATGTACCCAGGGGACCTTTATTGCACCAATTAAACTTCATATGACTTATCAATTAACGATGTTCTCATAAGGACTGCTGTATCTAAGCACGACTTACAGCTGCCTCAAGAAGGTTCGTTTGGTACTCTGCTAAAGACAGACAGACGCCCTCCTTCTGCAATTCACCCAAGAAGTTCCGGTTTCTCTGCCTTGAACACAAAGCTGACCTAAAAACCGTCTACAGTGGAGACAGCTGCAGTTCATTGAAATGAATAAATACTGCAGCAGCAAAACAGCTCGGCCTCATAAACGTCTCATCAGAGCATGCAATGATAAATCACCTCCATTACCCACTCACAAAACACTCCTCTAAAAACAACAAAGCCATGTAACGTGCTCTTTGGGACAATCGGCCAAGCAAGACCAGCGTGTCATCTTCTGCATGACAGATGAGAGCACATCATCTTAACTCACTTTGTTTCAGTGGTGTCAATTAATAAAGCTCTTCATTTGCGGGTCTCTCGGTAGCCAAATCACCGCATGTTCCCCATCGCTAATGAAGACAGCACGGGAACGCTCTCTAACAGCCCATTTGTTCCTTCAGAAAACACCTTTTGGCAGACGCATTTGGGAGCAGTGCTACTGCAAGATGACTGTCTAACACAAACAGGGGGATCGGCTCGCCCAGGGCTCCAGACAGCACGTCTTCCCCCAGGCGATTAGATACATCACAGATTTCCCACAGTTTTGCCCAGCGCTACTTACTAGAAGCCTCTGCAGAGCCTGTGTAGGGGGGTGAAGAAAGGCTTCTTCGGAAAACGTGCTCGGGATGTTCTGCACCGGGAATCTTCAACGCATCTGAAATTCAGAAACCAAAGTTACACGGATGTACACACAAGGTACTCCTTAAGAAAGTGAATTTCACCAACAGCAAGAACCTCCCGCCGCCCTATTTTCAAACTTATTAAAGGCTGTGTTAAAGGTTCTGAAATACCAGTATTGAACATTGCTTAAACCTGCTTCCTGCTTTTGATTTAATTAACAGGTTTTTTTCAGGTTCAGAGGCAAGACTCAGCTCCACCTGTTCTCCTGGGTTTAGCATCCATATCGACACTCCAACCCAAAAACCTGCACATATCCAGCAACAATTCTGCTCGAACTAGAGTGCAGAATTGGCACGTGACCTACAAAGTCAACATGAGGAGCCACTGTTTCCCCATCCTCCTCAGCCCTCGATACCATTAACACCACAGTAAAACTTTCCTCTTGAAGCTAAGGGCTACCCAAAGACTTTCATCCTGAAACCGGTTTAAGACAATCCCTTACCACTCCAATCACCTAAAACCCCCCTGATCGATACATAACAATTAAAGATCATCACACAGGACAGTTACTACATGTTCCCAGGACTGTTACCCATTTCCAGTGCTTCCCCAGCTTTTTCCAACTTTTCTCCACGATCTTCCTCGGATACATTAAACACTTGTCTTTTCACTGCTTTGCTCGAACCTCCTCCAGAAGTGATGCTCGTCACAGAGACGAGCGGGATGGCTTGGCTCTGCTGCGGGAAGCAAGGGGAAATGGCGACCATGAACCACACACACTGACCTGCTCCCCGGTGTGATCGTCAGTCAAAGATTACCAAGCACGGCCTTGCAATGACCAGTGCTCTCAGCACTCCATGCATGTCCAGTTTGCTTAAGTATTCCCGGACCTGACCCTCCCCCACCCAGAGTCCATCATCCTTAGAGCTGCTGCAGCTGAAGTCACTCGGTACCATTAACACTGTCAGGCTGCTGAAACGTGCTGGTGTACGTGCACAGACACTGCTCTGAAGTACTTCTTCAAACACCTGTAATTTAAGCTTCCCCCCCAGGCACCAGCAGAGGCTAGATTTTATGGGCTGGTTAGAACAAGCCCTTTACTTCCCAAGTACTGTCATTATGAAATTAATCTGTAACGCTTGCTTTACAATCTTCTGAAAGAAGGAAAGTTTCTCCGTGCCCAGCCACAGCCAGGCTGCACAGGAAGAGCAGAGAAAGTGTACCCCAAACTTACGCCGCTGAAGAGCTCAGTAGTCAGGCCAAGGTAGTTGTGCAAAGCGAGGAACGTCACTCTCTGCAGCCTCACCATGATGATCTGGAGAGGGGAAACCAGGGAGCAATGGGAATGGAATTAGCATTGTCCCCCACTCACTCGTAGACACGGCTGTGTACACGAGTACTGAAAGCACTTCACAACCTCAGACTGAAAATCCTTTCTAGCAGTCGATAAGTTGAAGAAACAGATTCAAGTGATTCACCAGACTTCACAATCGTTGGATGGCACAAGAATCTAAGGCCTTACTCCTAAACACCCAACAGAGCTTCTAGTTTTCTGCAAACATTAACAATAAACAGACCTTGAAATAAAAGCATTTGCTTCCATTTTTACCCCTTCATTAAAAAGATCGTTCCAGCTTTCCTCACACAGAGGCTGTGCACTGTAAACCAACACCGGACATCGCTGCCCCCAACCTTCCTCTGCCCTGGCAGCTTATTCCCACTCTCAAGGCACCCTCTCTTTTCTGTCAGCTCTCACGGAGCAAATTACGCCAGTTGAACGACCTGTTCCGCTCAACCACCAGCATTAGGAGGTTTATGTGTCACTCACAAATCATCCAGATACCAGAACAGTTTGCAAGGACAAGAAGATTTAGAAGCGATAGTAAAACAAAAGGACAGACCAGAATGACTGCTCAGGTCAGGGGCCCCTGTTGGACCATGAGACCTGTGGGACACCATATCCACAGAGGCAAACTCTCCAAACCGCCCGCGTTAACACCTTCACTGCTAATACACCAGTCCCTGCACTAGCGGGGTGTACAGGAGGACACAGCTGCAGCGCTCACCGGGGAATGTCTCCGCTGCTGCAGAGCAGGGGAAGGTGAACTCACAGCTGACACAATGCACAGCCCTTTTCTCAGGGGCTGACAATCGCTTCTCAAGTGGAAGCTCACACATCAGTTTGAATTTTGCAAATTTTACAAAGCATCGCTTTCAACAAACAGCTTCTGAGGGTACGTCAGACCTTTTTCGGAATATGTGACAGTCTTTCCCACACCCTAAGGCACTCTGAAGCCTTGTTGGTGCTTAACCATGGTGCAGAGCCCATGTTGGCACGTTCTGCTCCAGCAGGACCACTGAGCTTGCAGTGCAGGCCGGGCTGATTGGAGAGACTGTCACAGGCAGAAACTGGTTCAATATTAATTGAACAGGCAGAAACGGGTTTATATATTAATTCTTTTTTTCCTGTTTGTGATTAACGCTGAGACATTAAGTGTAGGGCTCTAAGAGTGAGAGGAACAGCAGAACTGGTCCAAATCTTGAAAAGAAGCTACACTGAACAATTCTGCATCTGCAAAAGGATGATGAGTTCGCTGAAGTGCAAAATCCTTCCTTCTAACTTTGAAGTTAGAGGGGTTTTCTCCCCGCTGCCCCAATTCTACTTAACCACAGAGCTTACCTGTACCACTCTGACAAGAGTTTCGGGGTATTTCTGGAAGACGTCTTGGAAGGCACTTGCTGGCAGTCGCAGTATAGTGGACGGGGCGGCTGCTCGGGCTGAGACTGTTTTATAGGGAGCCGGGTGACCCTAATAAAAAGTTTCAGACACTCAACGTTAATCCACCAATTATCTGACCCAATTCTCCTGAACTGCCTCCCCAATTTCTACTTTGATATTGTGTATGCTCGACAGACGTCACCCAACCACACAAAGCCTTGAAGTCCTGCTCCGTGACCTAAGGCAGTGTAACGAGGGCAGCACGGTCAGGCGAACTCACACCAGCAACGGCACCAGCAGAAAACAGAGACAGAGGTGGGGGAAGGAGAGCTACAGGAAGGTGTATCAGATGAAGGGAGCTGGATAGTCTGTCAGCTCTCACACAGTTTTAGTACGGACAAAGCCAAGCCTCAGAAGGATTTCCACTTCCAGCTCCTCGAGACTGCAGAGAAAAGAGGGTTTGTTGATTTTGTGATCTGTACCAACGACCAAACTATTTGCTGCAATAACAATCGTAGACTCACACAATCAGCAAAAAATATAAACCAAACTGTACAGTGAGTACATACATAATGGAATAAGACAAAAACCAGGCAGACTTGTGGTGTTCTAAGTCACGCACATAGGCATGTCCATATGAAATATTTCGGATGACAAAGCCAAACTTCTCTTTACTTGAGATAAACTGGGTCCAGAACGTCCTGAGTTGCTCGAAGAACAGATGGAGAATTGTGATGGCTTAGCAACTTCTCCTGTTTCTATTCCCTACCATGTGACATCAGCTGCATCTCCATTTTTCATTGGTTAAAAGTTTTTGTGGGTCTGTTCGATTTTCGTGCTGTTTCTGCTTTAAAAAGCCGCTCTGCGCCCATGTTAGAGTCAGTCTTTCTGCACTCTTGGCCACCCCGGACCACATCGGAGCAACCCCCTCTGGACTCTGGCAGGCGTGCCTGAGAACGACTGAGTTGTTTTTGCCGGAAAAGCTGCCATGCCGCCTCGGCACGCCGCATCGGAGCCCCGCATCAGAGCTCCGCCTTTTTCTGCCCTCTTGCCCACCCCGGACCACAGCGGAGCACCCCCCTCTGGACTCGGGCAGCCGCGCCAGGAACCGCTAGAGCCTCCGCGCTCCAGCGCCACTGCACTCCAAAGAGCCGCCAAGCTGCGCTTTCTCCGGAGCCGTCACAGCTTGTTGG
>NW_010423019.1:0-259 GCF_000710305.1 Buceros rhinoceros silvestris
CCGTCTGTCTGTTCGTCTGTCCACAGCTCCCTTGACCTCAAGCACAGGGCACCATCAGGAGTTAAAGGAGAGGAGGGATAACGATGCAGAGCCCCCGCTTTCACTCCTGTTTTGGGGTGGAAAGCAGGGCAGGAAATAGGGACCCTGCTTTTCGGGGCGTAGTGGCACACGCACACACACCCTGTCCCTGGCTGCTGCTGGGGGGGTCGGGGGGACCTCAATGACCCCCCGCAGGGCAGCTGGGCAGGGCTGGGCGTAA
>NW_010423019.1:542-779 GCF_000710305.1 Buceros rhinoceros silvestris
ACGTGGCGGTGACCGAAGCAAAACTTCCCCACGAGGTCAGGGCTGGCTGCTGTGAAGAGGGGACCTCACGCCTTGTCCCCAAGCCATGTCCCCATCCTTCTGGCAGGTCTCCCCGACTTGGTGCCGGACCCCAACTACGTGCAAGCATCCACCTACGTGCAGCGAGCTCACCTGTATTCCCTGCGCTGCGCGGCCGAGGAGAAGTGCCTGGCCAGGTAGGAGCGGCCGTGGGGTGGG
>NW_010423020.1:0-281 GCF_000710305.1 Buceros rhinoceros silvestris
TAAGTGCAGGCGCACGATCGGCGGTGCCCAGAGCAGCAGGTGAGTGCGGGAGGAGGACGCAGGGCAGCGGAGCGCAGGGGGGAAGGCTGCACAGCATGGTCCGGCTGTCCTGATTGCCACCATCCTCACCCAGCCCACGCCGACACGTTCCCGGAGCCAGACTGCTGCTGTCATTGTGGCGTATTCAAACACCTCCATTACTCATCAAGAACAAAGTAGGACTATCTAGTAAATGAAAAACCACCACATGGCACTGTCCCCTGCCTGTTATTTATGGCTGG
>NW_010423020.1:439-8232 GCF_000710305.1 Buceros rhinoceros silvestris
TGCTTCCTTCTCCACTTTTCAAAGGCTACCGTCCATGTCTGCAGCAAACCGTAAATCCTCCAGCTCCTGCAAGGCTGCTGCGGATCGGGGAGAAGGCAGGTACCTGGGCTGCCAACGCTGGTCAGCGTTGGAGGGGAAAACGAGATCAAAGGTAAATGTCCCTGAGTGAGAGGAATGCCCAGGGTTTCCCCAGACCAGAGGTCAAGGAAGCAGGTCTCGGAGCAGGAGACGGGCAGGTCCTGCATGAGGCAGCAGGCTTGAGTCTCGCCTCCTCCAGTGACTTGCAAGTCAGATTCCCAGACGGACCGTCCCTCCATCCAGCACCACCATGCGCAGTGCTGACAAGCCAGTCTAAATTTGTAGGTTCTCTGCCCAGTCCCAACACTTAATTCCCAGCATGTCCTCCTCTGCCAGAGAGTGGGCATGACCCTCTCTCACCTCCAAAGCATCCACAAAATGGGAAGGGCGTTATTGCTGGGCTTGAATAAAAGCAGCAGTCTGTCACCTAAGGCCAGTGGGGTCCTTTTCTTCCTTCCGGAGTAGACCAGTCCCCACCACGCCCCGGGGACATCAGCTCACCCAGAACGCCCCAGTGAGTGCATTTCCCACCTTGTCTCCTCAACCAAGTGTAGGCAGACCCCTTCCCTTTGCAGTCTGCCAACAATTCTCTGGATTTAGTACATTTTGCCACATTTTTGCCTCCCCCTGTTTCCCCCGCCAGCGGTTTGAAGTTTTCTCACCCTTTGCTGGCAGATGCCATGCAGAGAGAGAAGCTCGCTGTCCTCGATCTGCTTTTCAAGGCTTCTATAAAGTAGGGCACCACCGTCAACCCAGCGTCAGGTTTTTGATACATTGCTGGAGTAGCCAAAAATAATAACAGGCAGCTTCAGTCAGTCTTTTCGTTCTCAAATCTGCAGCAGCAGCAGCACAGGAGTCCTTTGTGCGGCAGAGCACAAATACGGCGCGCGTCAGACTGAAATCCTGGTCAGCAATCCACAGCCATTCCTGCCCGTGAGCCGGGCGCACCAGCAGCTCCCCAGCAGCGCACTTGGGTCCTCAATGGGGAGCCCTTGTTTGGTGGCGTCCCCTTTCCCACAGCCATCAGTGCTCTGCTCCCTGTATTTCCTTTAGCACCTTATCTCCCTTGCGGCAGCCAAACGTTAAGGTCAAGTTACAGTTTTACCAACCCTTTTATCTTTCTGGCAAGGCACAAAAATGCAGAACCTGAACTTTGGAATGAGCCCTCGCACTTGCAGTGGGTGGAGAGCGGAGCAGACCAAAGGCAGTGGGAGAAGAGAGAATCCAGGTTCTCTCTGCAGCCCAGCACTGGAATATTTTCTGTTGCACGTTCAGACACTTTATTAGGACAATCTGGAAGGAAGTACTGAACCCAGCAAGCATGTGCTCTTGGCCTGCGTTCCAGCAGGAAGCCAGATACGCTGGGAACCGTGGCAGCTCCAGCTGACGTAAGGACCCAGCGCAGCTCCGCTGCTGCTACCAGATGACAAGGAACAAGACCAGCAGGACCCAGCAAATGAGCAATGTGTGCTGGGAACTGCCCAGCTGAACTTCCCCTGTCCCAAGCTTGACATTCCAGACAGTCGGTCTGTGCAGGACTGGTACACGGGCCAGGCATCAGGAGATGAAGTAACGTAGGACCTTGGAGCCCCCGGGGGCTCTGCGCTGCTGTCCTGCTGTGCATTCATTCTCCACACTCTCATCGCTGCAAATGACAAATGTGTCTCCCAAAAGTAACATCCTGCCATGCCCCTGCCCCGGCAGGCTGCCCCATCGGCCACACTGCACCTGGGCTGGCATCAAAACACACAGACTTCTTGGGCTACAGGTCTGTAACGCGCAAGTCAGTCACTAACCCCCGGTGTCCTCTGGACTGAGCATCCTTGTGTAGCTCAGGAGGAGCAGAAGGTAAATCTGTGCAGACCGGGACCTCGGGGACAGCTCGTTCTCCCTCCCCAGGCAGTGCCAGGCAGTGAAGAGGCTGCACTCTGTGGACTCAGTGTTCACACCCTGCTGCAGTGAGCAGTACCACCACCAAAGAGAAGTCTGTATGTCAAAGTCTCAGCTAATTTTATTCCAAGCCAGGGTTCCCTCAGCTTCTTAAAGCAAGCTTGTACCTCATTTGTCATCAGCACGAGGTGGTGTTTCCTTGCTGACTGCTGTTCTCCCCACAGGCAGCCTGTTTGGAGGGTGATAGGCGGGTGTACAACACGGTTGGAGGTGTTACCGTCACTGCCAGCGTCAGCATCAACCCCCACCCCCCTGCCCCGGGGCACTGCATGGGACCCCGACCCCTTCTTCATGTCTGCACCTCCTGTTACTTAGGGGATCCCTCACCCCCACCCGAATCCCTGTCTGAGAAAGAGCATTTCTGAAAGCAGAGCAGCCGTGCTCCTCGGCGGGCAGGTACAGCAGTCCCCTCGGGGGTGTGACAGTCAGCTTCCCATTCCCAGCTGGGCTCAGGGGTTATTACTTGGATCATTTGTAATTCTCTGTTCCTGGGTCACTCTTTCTCCTTTGGTGCCTGGCCTGGCTTTCTGGTTTCTTTGGCTGGGCAGGGGAAGGTGGTCAGACAGGGCTTTGCCTCCAGCCCCCTGGGCCCTCTGACCTTTCCAAACTCCTGCTGTGTTTACCTTCCTGAGCTATTAAACCCAGGTATCTCTCCCGGTTTATTGGCTGTGAAGCCAGTGCTTTATGCTGTCTGTCACTGGGAACAAACAAGTGCCCCAATAACCTCGAAGAGTTAGAAGTGGAAGGGACTCTGATTTCCCTGATTTATTGCAAATTTACAGTTAAAATCAAGGTGCCTGTCGATGTCCTAAAAAGCACTTAGCTGAGAAAGTCTGACCAACGCCGCATTTCAGCGTAACTCACATGAAAAGACATGTCATTGCACCAGCGGCTGGCTGTTACCGGGCTGCTGCTCGAGCGCTGGGGTGGGCATGGTCATCGTGGTGGGGCTCTTCTGAAAAGCTCTTCAGCGCATGCCTACAACTGATGGCACCGTCAAGCAACGTACAGATTTCACTGCGGGCACCGTTAATGGGCTCTCGGGACTCCCGATGTTCCTCCACCAAATGGCATGTTCTCACAGCAGCCCCGAGCGCTCCAGAACTGCGGCTCAACACCCCTCACCCTGACTGCGGGTGTGTTTGGTGTGTCCTTCGGTTCAGCTTTGGCGAACAGGTAAACTGAGGCCGAAGGGTGTGAAAATTAGCCAGGCCTTGCAGACTACAGGAACCACGGGCAGATGGAACTAAGAGACTATTAAATGATTTCTTCACCTGGTTCATTAAAATGTGCTCACAAGAGGCGAGCTGCAGTGGTGTAGCAGAACTGACCTCTCCAGCGCTTCTGAAAAATCCGGCACCGCATCAAATAGTGTTTACACTGGAAGAATATTTAACCTCTGACTAATGCTGCCTTTTATGCCGTATTTCAGAGCGGCTGCACGGGGCATCGGGACCGGCCCATTGCTCTATCTATCTGCTGTAATTAGCTTCACCCTCCCGTCCTGAACAAGCGTTAAGACGTTAAGACTTTCCTCCAGGAATGTAATCCCAATCCACAGGAAACCTGGCTTTACCGAGGTGCCACTCATCTTTTCTGGAGGTTTTATTTAAAACGTAACATTAGCAGCAGATTTTTACAAACCTTTTCGTGAGGTCCCATTCCTGCAAACATCCAATACCATTTTGGGCTATTAGTCTCGCTTCAGAGACACCACTTAACATTCAACAGCAACGGGAGCCAAGAAGCATTTGCAGGAGTCAAGTTTTGAATTTCAAATCTAAACTACACAGGGGTACCAATGGCATCTGACCTTGAGCCTGACAAACACAAGTGCCTGTTTTAGCATCTAACCGATGTTTTGGTTTGATTTATCCTTCCGTCTAACCATGCTGGCGTGTACAATAGCTCCAGTAATAGGGAATAGCTGACTTCAGAGGCTGAATGGTGTGCTTAAATGCTAAAAACCATCCTATCAGTGAAAAGTTTATAATCAGAATAAAGTTAGGAAAACATTTCTTTGCTGCTGCAAAACTCTGCCTTAAAAAAAAGAGATAAAAGCTCAAAGCATTTTAAAGTTTGTTTTGGTTGTGTGTATTTTATCTGGAGATGGCACCAGGCTATAAAGCTAATTTCTTCCAATTGCTATCTGCCTTCCAGCCAGAGAGATTTTAGTGTCTTTTAGGGATATAAAGCACGTCCTTCCCATGGGAACCTTCTTTTCAGATGGAATGAGAGATTCACACCAATGAGGTCGGTGATTTTTCTGTGGCTTTCAGAGCTGTACCTGTAGGCACACACTACCTCTCCCCTGCCCTCCTCTGCCTCCGGCATGTTGCAGGAGCCAGAGGCCCGTGGAAGACACAGACACATCTTCTGCTCTTGTACACAGCACATGAGCTGACAAGGGGAGGGGGGACCAGAGGCACTAAGGAGTGCTGAAGGCAGACCCAGTGCCTGCGTAAGAACACGCTCCCAGCCCCTCAGCACCGTCCCCCAGCTTGTCTCACAGGCACCGATGCTGGAGGTGGCTGCGAGCCCCTTCCTGACAGCCTGGGGCTTTGCCTTCTGGGATGCTCCCCACAGCAGCTACCCACAGAAATCGGTAATGCTGACACAGGGCCTCCAAAAACAGCCACATCCATACTAAAACCATCCCTGAATCCCCAGGTAGCGTCTGGGTTGTCTGTCAGCAGAATCCTTGCAGCAGTGGCTGGCAGAACGGGACCTCAGGAAAAGCCATCGCCCCTGCAGAGCTTCAAAATCCTGACTGTGGCCCCCACTTACCCCTCAATGTACAGGCAGGAAAAGGAAAGCCATTTTTAAAGATTACCTCACTGGTTTTTACTGGTTTCTCTGTGTCTCTTTCCTGACTCACACTGACAAACCATTTCCAGAGATGACCCGTTTGTTTTTCCCTGAGCAGCGTGTGGTATGCCGAGCCCGGGTCGGCCCCAGCGACCTTGCTGGGACTCCCACCCTCTCTGGCCAGTCTGGCTCTTACCCTCCCAGACTCCCAGACCAGGAATCAAATTTTGCAGTGCTGGAGTGCGTCACTTCTCCAGCTCATTTTTGAAAGTGCAAGTATCATTACTGCACGCTTCATGCAACGCCAGGGGCAGCTTCTTCCAGAGCTGATGCAAAAATTGTTATTAGAGCTTATAAACTGTGAAAAACCCTTAAAAAGTCCAAATCCTGGCACTGCCCTTAAATTAAACCACAGCCGCAGCCTGCGAAGGGTACACGGATAAGCACAGAGCCAAGCTCGCGTGCAGCCCTTATCCACAGCCCACACCTGCTGCTCCTCCTGCGAGTTTAACTAATGAACACAGTGTACAGCCCAGAGGATTTCAGATAGCGAGAAGGTCAGAGTGACGACGCGGGAGTGAAGAACAGATTGAAGGGGGTTCATAAATGACAGCCCCATTTTAAACCGAAAATTAATTTTTTCAATAAATTAGGGCAAGTGAGCTTTCCTCCAATGCAGACAATGCAGCTCGCCCTGGATATAGGCTGCTGGTGGGAGGAGGAGGGCACACGCACGCAGGAGTCAATGCTAATACCCCACAAAATTAATCTCTTGGAAATTAATTCAATGCAATAGAAATGATTTCATATAAATCTTTGTACAGCAAGAGCTGATAAAGTGTCTCAGTGATACCTAGAGCAAGTACAGACTGAAAAAAAAGCCTTTGTCTTTTTTACTCTGGGTTGGTGTGATCATTCTGCCTTTTTGTGCCTCAGTTTCCCAGTTGTGGGGACAGGCTGCTACATCAGTGAGCCTGTGAAAGCTGCTGGGGTCTCTTAAGAGCTGGTTATGGTTAGAGAGGACTGAGGAAAGGCTGGAAACAGACTATCCTACTTTAGCTGCGAGTCCTGGCTGGTGGCTTCACAAGGCAGGCAGGATGGCATGCTCCAGGGAAGGGGGGGACAGGCTCTTATCAAAGCCACGGTGAGTGGATTGGACTCTTGAGTGCGTTTATGAATGCGAATGTGTTCAGTCAGAGCGTGCCTTTTGGCGCCTGCAACGGCAAACCGACATCGGGCCTCAGAAGTACAAAGTCTCTCAACCTGGCTGAGCGACATACTAATTAAAAGAAGACGATGAGCAGCAGGTCAGCTTCACTGCTGCCGGTTCCTGCAGGGAGATGCTGACCTACAGCCTGCCCTGGCTCCCCTGGGCCACATCAGTGGTGCTGCTGAGCTTCCAGGGGGTTGTGCTGCTCCTGCTCCTGCCTGGGAGCAGTCCCCTGTCCTTGGATCCAGCCCTCCCCTCCGCATGGATCCTGGGGAGGGACACTCGGAGCCAGGCTGCCGGCCCAAAGGAGGACAACAGTCCTGGGCTGTGTTGTCTGTGACACCCACCAGCCGGACAGCAGACAGGGCTGCTGGGATCTCACACCCACCTTCCCTTCAAGGGACAGAAGCTCAAGTCTGCGTTTGGTCTCGGCTCTTTTTAAAGTCTGTGATAGCAAAAGACAACAGGTTTAGCAAACCCTAATTGTCATCGCCAACGCAGAAGCTTCAGAGAGATCAACCAGCGTTTGTCTCCCTAACATTCGATGACTGACTTCTCTCAGAGAGATGAAATTAGATCCAGTCAATCTTCCTGACCAGAAGTACCTTTTACTATCTTCTGGATGGGGCATGAGGAGATCCCTGAAGGCGCTCTGTGAGCAGCCCTGTCTGACACTCGAAAACCATCCTCATCTTCTACACAAGGGAACCAGAGGGGAGCTTGACCAGAAGCTTCACACTGCAGGGAGGGAACGTGGCAGGAGCAGGGACAGGTCTGAGCCCCGAGTCAGGAGCTGTACAGCAGAAACCATTTCCTTTTGTAACCAAGTTAGTTTAAATCAATCTAGTTAGACACATGCAAAGCACCGACACAGATACACTGAAACTGGTTTGATCCTTCCCTGAGCAGGATTAACTTGCCTCAGTTATTAACCAAATTTAACTCCAGCTCATCTTCATTGCAAAAATGCTGGTATTTCACACCGAGAGTTGTGTTCTGCCGAGCTGTTACAGAGACGGGATCTGGGAGGGTTTTCCTTCGCAGCAGGGATTTGGGGTCACCACACAGCTCCCCACACCCTGGCCTGGCCCCATTAACTCCCGTGAGGTAGAAGAGTCCCAGCCTCCTCTGCAGTTCTACCCATTCTTCATGTGCAAAGCGACGCTTCAGGCCGTTAGCCTGTTCTGATCGCCAGAAGAGTCCAAACCGTTTGAGGCACCACGCTAAGAGCATGAGCTGATATAACTGGATTGAATTAAAATGAACATGCTTGCGTGGACACATCTTCTGCAGATCCATCTGGGGTTCCTCTCCTTACACACAGCCCTGACTCATGCCTTTTCCACTTGCTGTCACTGGCTTTGCTTTGCTGTTCCCCAGCTCTGAAGGGTTAAATCCGCGTAGCAGAAAAAAAAAATGTTACCTTACTTTCTTATGAGAAAAGTCAAAACATTTTGAACAGGGAAGTTAGGGTTCAGATTTTGTCTTGCATTCAATTTCTTAAAACATTGATTTCACAAATATTTTTCCCCCAAGGCTGGAAGACAGAACTGTCCCTCAGGAGGGAAGAGCCAGCGCCCCTCTCTGCCCCGCTCCCCACCCTCTGAGCAGCCACTGTGCCAGTGCCACTAAACCACTTTTTCTTATCCCGACAGATGCTGAGCTTAAATCCCCGGGAATACACGGGGCCACTGTATGCTCTCATTAACAAAATTTCAATCTGCCCCCGAGCTGATGAGGCTGCCCC
>NW_010423020.1:8402-8759 GCF_000710305.1 Buceros rhinoceros silvestris
ACCGGACTCCGGTTGGAGCAGTGTGTGTCCGTGGGCACGCATGGCTGATGGCTCCATGCCTTCTCTGAGGACATGTAAGATGAGGCAAAGAGAAGAGGCAGATTATGGTGGGCCATGGAGTCCCCACCCCACCTGGGGTATCGCCCCTGGCACGCTGGGGGAGTTTTACCAGTGAAGGTGTTGGACTCCCATCAGCTGGCTGTTGGCAGTGTGATTTACTCTGGTAACACAAGCTGTAAACTGGTAAATCTGAACCTGCTCCACCTGCGGAGGCAGCTGGCAGATTTGTAGATTTAAGTGACTGTAAAGATCACCCTCCTTCACCGAGCATGGCCACGCTGGCCTGGGGCGCTGAGC
>NW_010423020.1:8931-15097 GCF_000710305.1 Buceros rhinoceros silvestris
GCCCGCCGCCACCCGCCCCATGCCAGCAGCCCCCCTGCCCCAGCGCTGACTGCACCCGCCAGGCCCCCACCGGCCACCACCAGACCCCACCGCTAGACCAGGCACACTCACAACAGATCCCAGAGAGCCGCTCCAGAGCTGGCAGCCAAAGACTGAACAACACTGGTGCAGGGTTAAGCCGGATTGACCCAAAGCACCAGACTGTGCTCTGGGGTCCAGCTCTGCAAATTCCTTCCCAACAACTGCTGTTTCGCCCTGTTCCCAGCCCGCTGCCTCCTCCTCTCCTCTGTCCCTACACCTCTTTTCCTGGCCAAGACTCAATCAGGTAGAGAGCCTAAAAGAAAACCGAGCTCCTAGAAACCCAGCGCTGCCCAAGAAGAAGGTGGGTCCTGCAGCATCCCCAGCAGAGCAGCAGAGAGGCAGCGGGGCACCACCCGCTGCTGGAGCCTGCCCTTAGCTCCCAGATGCAGTGGCCAGCACCGCAGCAAGGAAACCAGAGAGGAGAACAGCGGGTGGCGTGCCTGGTTGGGAACCGAGAGGGCAGTGCCCGGGCACCTCCCAGCCCGGTGCCAGCAGCTGAGGGTGACTCACCTCCCTGCAGCAGCAGGAGCCAGGTGGCCGCCTGGGCCGCCTCTTCTCCCGGCCAGCCTTGCAAGTGAGAGGCTGGATGGCTTTTTATACCATTTTGGATCAAAACCGAAAGCAGCAGGTTAGTTTCCAAATGAGCAACAGCACAGTAAACACCGTGAAGCAAAGTCCAGTCCAGCCCAGCCCAACCAGTCCCAACTGCTTCCCACTCGCCATCCCAAACAGGAGCTGTTAAGCCAATGAAGTCATCAGTCCTGCACGAGCAGCTTTAAAACCTAAAATGGCTTCATAAAACAGCAGGAGCTGTTTAAAAAGTCCATGGTTCGTGGCCCTAGATTGTACCATCTCTTTTTCCAGGACAGGACCGACCCGCTGCCATATCCAGATGTCTGTTACAGGGCTGGAGACAGAGCAGGATTCATCCAGGGGACACACAGCACAACCGAACACGGGTCATTCAGCTGAAGTTCTCGAACCTGTTCAGGTGACAGAGGAGCTTTTCCAACAAGAGCTGTGCCAGCTCCCCACTCTTTGCTCAGCCAGGAGCCCATCCACCTCTCCCCAGACAGGTGTTCCCTGGCCAGGGCCATCCAGGGTGGCAGAGGCCACATGGGGCTGCAAGGAGGAATGGCCTTGGGGGACCTCATACAGTGCCGCTTCTTCAGTGCTCCTCAAAAGCAGCAACTGGCCATCTCAGTCCATACGGGCTTCACAACGTGGGGCACAAAGCTCCATCTCCTATTGCCAGTTCCCTGGTACTACTCCTTGCTGACTCCTACCTCCCTGACTTCATCTTGCAGACCAGGACCATTCTGCTGGCTTCCGAAACCACGACACACACATGCGTGGTGGGGAAGGGTGACCACGTGGAGCGTGATTCATGCCGGGCCCTGGCTGGAAGGCTGTGCGCATGCCTGCAGTGTCAGGGACATCTTTTCATGAGGAAACCATCAGCTTGTCAACAGAAATTACAGGAATGGACTCTGGCTGTTGGTAACTGAGCACGTCCTGTGACTAAGACACTCCATAACCTCCAGTCACAGCTGATTTACAGAGCATGAGGACAACAGTTCGTACTGTTGAGATCACCGGGCATCGGAGGGGTGGGACAGAGACAGGGCTGATACACAGCAGACTTCTGAGAAGTTAAAATAATTGTCAAATGAGGAAAACATTCCACAATTTCTTCACTTCTTTTTTAGACTCTTGAGAAATGGACAAGTGAGGAGGGTCTGGCTGGCTGGTGACGGAAGGATAGTGCAAGCCCATCATCCCCCGATGCAGAGGGATGGGTTAAACGTGCTCTCCAGCCTACACACTTCGGCAAAAACCAGCTGCACCAGCAGCTGCCGTACAGCATATAGACAACTTCGGAAAGGCTGCCAAGAACCTTCTCTCTGAAGTGCCCACAACACACGCATCCATGTTTACAAATGATGGGATAACAGCTTAGGAATTTTTGTTTAAGGGGGTTTTTTTGTTTAGTTTTGTTTTTTTATGAAGATATTAGAGCTGGTGGAAAGGGTTACCCCAGCCCCTGGGCAGCGGTTTTAGTTCCGACTGGCAGCAGCCGGCTCTGAGGGTTCACGCATCTCCAGGAGGGAGAGCCAAGGTCTCACCCTGCCCTCGTGTCCACCTGCCCCTGTCAGGCTGACCCCAAAGGATGACGGTACCAGAGTTCCAGTCAGAAACACTGGTCACAAGCACAGGGTTACGTCTGAGCCCTCCCAAGTGACAAAGGACACGGCCTTCTGCGCAGCCCGGTCCCTTGGACAAGGCACGTCTTCCTGAGCAGACACATTCCTGCCAGTGCTGAATTAATGACACTCTTTAGCAAAGCTTGGAAAGATGAATCATTTTACTCCCCTTCTGCTTCTGTTTTAACAACGACCAGTGTGATTGTCTCAACAAAAGGAAAACAGAGCTGGAAGGAAGCTTGGGGAGGAAACCCAAGCGCTCGCTCCAGTGCCCGCCCGCGATGTAACGCTAGACAGTGCCTAACCCAGATGTCTTCCTGCTCAGACAGAAAGCTCTGAGGATGCTGCAAAGGACTGAGTGTTAAATCGAAGTCTGAACGCTCCTGTTTAGAAGAAGGCAATAAACCCCCCCTGGATTAGGTTGATGTGCGATTTCTGAGTACATTCTTGGCCTGCCTTTGACATATGGCTTCCCCTCTGCTGCCCCATAGACACTTTATTACCTCATACTCTTTAAGAAACAAAAGTGCTTTAAAGTGCCTTTGCCCATTAAAGTGTGACAGCAGCTTCTTCGCAAATCCAAAGAGATCCCAAGTGGAGCCAGAAAGCCACTTGAGTTGTGCAGCATAAAGACTTCCATGATGTAAATCAATAAGCCTCTCTGAGGGTTGGGACAGTGCCACACACAGCACCGCCGAGGCCAGAGCCCTTTCATCTAAGCTGGTTTTCTCCTTTATCCTTGTCTCACTCCATGACAGTTTCGAGATTTTTGGCACCGTAACTGCAGCCTGGCTTGTCAAGCTAAACATCAACGGCGACTCTATACGTATGTGAGAAATGAGAATAGAGGCAAAAATAGTTATTAACTCTGCTTTGAGAATACTAACCAAGCAGAACGGCTGTGTTCCAGCAAGGGCAGTGGTTTGAACCGTTGCTAACCCCCATCTGTTTAACACTCTCCAGTACTGCTGGGTTCGGTGGGGTTCTCCTCAGGGCTGCACGCAAGGGCTTTCCTCCTCCGCACGGTTCTCTCACCTCTCTCACCTCAGCAATGTTGTATTTGGGCTGTGACCACATCGGTGAGTTCAGCTCCTGCGGAAAGCACTCCAGGCATGAGCCTGCTATGTGGGGACAACTGGGAGAGTCACCTGAGAAACGTGTGCCCGATCCACCCTGAGCCATGGAGGGGGACCCTCTCCGAGACCTCAGCCTGCCAAGCGTGAGTGGGAGCCACATCCATCCCTCCGCGCTCGCAGGGCTGGAGAGCCGTGCGGGGACTCTCAGGCTTCCAGCACGATGACGCTGCCTCGCTCGAAATCAGATCCAGACAAACTGTTTCTCGGAGAGCATCCCAGCTTGCTGCAAACACTCTAACAAGTCTGGAAACACTGGGAACACTGGACTCCGTTAAAAAGAGATGATCCCTGCCAAGGCTGAGAGAGCAAGAATGTGACCTAGCAGGACTGCCTTGGCTTGCAATTGGCTCACGCACAAAGCTCGCTCTTTCTCCCTCGCTTTTCACTATTGCTGAGCAGTGCCTCGCTCCGTGTATTCTGGCAAGTGCCTTAGATAACATGTACTAGAATTTATCTCCATGCCAGTGAATTTTAGAAGAAAAAATGGAAAATAGCACTGGATGTCAAGCCGGCATTCAGCAAAGTACCTGAGCAAACTCCTCCGCACACACAGAACAGAGAACGGACCGAAACTCTGCAGAAGCTGCCCAGGCCCATCACTGCAGAAGGCTGTGACACTTGTGCCACACTTTGAATAAATTTTAATTATAAATAGGAATAATAGGCATGGTCCAGGTACTCACCCTCTGCACGGTATTTTCCCTATTCTTTGAAATAAACCACTAAAATCAGAGATGTCACATGTAGGAGTGCCTAAAACTCCAGCTCCTTTGGCAAACACTGTAAGATACTTTTGGGAAGTTTTTAACAGCATTCGTAAGATAAAAGGAAGACAAGAAATACTGCTTTTAAAAGGTATGTTAATCATTCGCCTTATCATCCCACCACTTTATTTTAATGAGGTTTGTTTTACTACTTCTGGTATTTGCTCTGTCACATGGTGTAAGTCCCTGAGTACTTCTGCGTAAGATAAACAATTTTGCTCAGGCAGGTCGGGGCTGAGAGTGCTGTGAGAAGATGCCGGGGGGTACCAGCCAGGCAGGGCACTGGGTAAATGCAGTTGCTGCTCGTGCCTTGTGTCACGGTGGGCAAGAAAATCTCTGCCTTCTTCACCCCAAAGCTGTGAGTCCTGTAGATCAGACACGTTAGGAGAGCCACATGCCAATCCCACCAGTGGGAACACAGCTACAGGATTTTTATTTATGATGATATCAAATATGCAACAATCATTCCCCAGCATCAGAGTAATAAACATCACTGCTCCATCTGATCTGCGATCAGCAAGCATGCTTCTCACATTCACAGACAGAGACAAAATGCTAAATTATTTATGCTTTGAATATGAACAAATATAGAGAAATAAATTAATTCGGTACAATGCAGCAGAGCAGAATCAGAGCAGATTATTGTACACCCCTCAATCAAAACATACTCTCTCATTACTCTGAACAATTGTTTCTCCTCCAAAAAGTGGGTTAAAGAATTCTAATTAAGGGATCAGCAGAACCATTTCTGACAAGTTTTTTCAGATCTGACTATACGTGTAAAATCACCGCCCCTTACGTCTCGGAGCAGTGCCTGGGGTACAGCACCGGCGTGCGCAGAGCACGCCAACCGCAGCCATCCCGCTAGGAATGCGGCGGGTGAACGGCTTTCCAGGACACGAGCAGATTCAATTGGGAGCAAACTCATTCCCAGCTATCTTCTACAAATCTCCTTCTAAACCAAAACAATTCCACTGTGGTCACCAATACCAAAGGAGCAGAGGAAATAAAGAAATTGAGCCATTCTGACTCATATTTGCACTTCTCCTTCTTACTCATCATGCCGGAACAGTCATTTCAAAGCCGGTCCATCCTGGCAGAGTGATTTACGCTGCTGTCCTGTTCATTACAGAGTGGAAATCACTCTGCAAATGTCAGTCAGAAGTCACAAAGTTGTCATGCGGCTATAAAATGCTGTGTCCACACACCGGCTGTCTTCTCCTGTGGAGGAGCACGAGCTGCAGGACCTGCCCAGGCCCCGCAAACAGGCTGTTGCTCGGCCAGTGCACTCACCCCCCAGGGGAGGACAGGTGCTTCTGAGCGCTGTCACTCAGCCAGTGACACAGGCAGCGGCACACGCGGGCAGGGAGCCCCAGGGCTCCAGCCCTGTGGGGTTCCAGCAGTGCAGGGTGCTGCGCCCTCCAGCTTCAAACCACGTCATCTTCTGCTCCAGGCAAGTCATCGCAAGGACAACAAAAATTGGAAATCAGGCGTTTTCGTTGTACCTGCACAATTTTCCTCATGTTTTATTCAACAGCTCCCTGCCCATAGAGAAGGCTGTAAACAGCAGCACGTTAATGAACTCGTATGATAATCATTACAGCTACAAACCAGGGAGGGCTGGGAAGTTTCGGGGCTGTCGTGTGAGGCTGCACTCTGGGGAGCTGCAGAACCAGCCACGGCCTCATCCTCAGCCCCAGCCCCTGCTGCCTGGAGCAGAGGAGAAGTCCTCTGAGCCTGGGGAAAGCTCAGCCATGAAAAGACTGAATGGAAGGTACCCCACAGCCACCCAGAAACCTTCCTGCTCCCCATAGACAAGCAGAGTCAGGATTACAGCTTCCACGCTGCCCTGACACCCACGGCCAGTAGGAGCCAAGTGTTTGCCATGGCCCACTGACATTTCAGGCTTGGCAGGAACAAAAATCCACAGGGAAAGTGCCGCAATCGAAGGAGGAATGACAAGAATTCAGGGACAGGAATG
>NW_010423020.1:15234-23665 GCF_000710305.1 Buceros rhinoceros silvestris
TGTCTTGGGAGCCGTATTTGTCCGCAGCCGCACCAAGCCCTCTACGACCCATGTCGTATGCATGTGTGATAGGGAAGGGGATGAGATGAGAAAGGGGATGAGAGCTGTCCTTCAATTTCTCAACAGTTTCTTAACTTAAACCCTTCATTCTGAGCATAAGCACTAAATCGGGCTCAAGGAAGGAAAAACTTAATTAATCAGAGGTAGCCAAGTTCAAAGTGCGCCTGGGGTCAGCTTTATTACTATCCCTCACTTCGGAGGTACTGGGTTTATGGATAATCCCCGTCTGCTGCTGAATGACAACTACGTGGTGCCTAGTATTTTCTGACAGCAACTAAATTTGAAGGATTCCTTCCTTTCCACTCATCTTTTCAAAGCTTAATATTGTCACTGAAATATAACCGAGGGCCCTATATAGCACAAGGATTGAGCATGCCATGCACGGTCTGGTGATACCATGTACAAGCTGCATGGCCCACCTTGCAGATTCCCCTAACAAAGGCTTTTGAACGTGTGGTTCACACCAATCCCAGGAGAACGACTGGAGATGAGCAAGGGCTTTGCGGTACCCCGCTGAGGCAACAGGCCAAGGAAGCCCACTGTGATCTGCTTATTTAATGCCTCCCCATCCACAAAGCTACTGCTCAATCAACTGAATCATCATCACAAACACTTTATAACCTGTGTGGTCAGAATCACCCAAGAATTTAACCATTACCAACGGCCATCGACTATCTGATCCAACACCAGCAGTGACAATGCCGTCGAAAGCAGAACCAGATCTTTGTGCGCTACCTGGCTTGGCAAAGCTCCCCCCGCAAAGCTGGTGAGATGCTCTGTACCAGCCTCTAGACTCACGTATTCTGATCCCTTCCACTGGAGCCGACACGTGTTCCCTGACACCAGCGCTGACAACGAGCAGCCAGGCATTCTTCTCGGGTACAGGCGAGATAGCCACAGTTTCTGTGATCAGGGAAAGGTCCACAGGGCAGTTCTGAGCCCAGCAGCATGTTTCCTCCTGGGCTTGCAGAAGGAGGGCTCTCTCACATGCATGCAGCAGGTGAACTTGTTTCTGCCCCACCAATCCAGCTGCTGCACCAATGTTTGCCCTTAATCCAGCGAGCTGTGGGGGTAGTTGCTTCATCCATCCTGGAGATATTTGGCCATGGATCCAGTCAAAGTTGCAGAGTGTTTTGACTGGCTGAATGCTGGGTGTAGCAGCCTAGCTTGGAAAATGCCCACCTCACCTCAGGAGACTGGCCCGAGTCTGGATTCAGAGAGGGACGGAGAGATGTGCCACCTGCTGGGTCCTAGGCAGCCTGATGCTGGAGCGCTGTGACACTCACCGTGTTCCATCTACAACAGACTGAGGGGCACGAGGACTATATGTGCTTCAGGCTAAGTACGAGAGAAAGACACAAGCTGTTGGAGCTGCAGGGCAGCTCTGGTGAAACAAGCGGCTGTGAATATGCTCAGACTTGAAAAACAGAAGAGGGCTTTTAACCATGAGAGAAGTAAAATTTGAGACTAGCCTTCCAGAAGGAGGGAGAATGGGGGAGAAAACTTCCATGATGCGAAGATGGAGGAATTGCTTATGAAGAATATTCTAAAACATGGTTGTCAGGAGCAAAACAGGTCTGGATCTGCTGAACAAATCAGTCCCTTCTGGTCATACGGAAAATGGCCCGACTGGTCTAGCAATTTCCTGGGAGAGTCGCTTTGGCATGTAGAGATGAGTAGCCAGGACTTGGTTATCCTTCCTGGAGGTCTGGTGAAGAAGGACAAGTTGGGACAGAGGTACCCAGCATAATCGCTGCTCCCAACTACCGCAACGGCCCTTGCGTGAGGAGTGTAAATCAGGACGATCTGGGAGGCTGTGGTCACCTAGCCTGAGGCTCGGTTAGCTCCCGTCTGTCCCACAGAGTCAGACAGGAACATACATGTGGGACAGAAAGAGCCACCTTCCCGTCAGCCCCACAGCTGCCCGCTGGCCCTGCTCAGCATCTCACTCCGCGATGCAGAACGGCTGGATGGAATGAGCTGGCTGGTCCCCGGCCAGGAGCGGGGGCAGGTGCAGGGGGCTCCCCGCATACCCTGTGGTGGGATCTGTGCCAGAGCCCCATCGCCAGCGTCTTCCAGGAAAACACTTGTTGGACCTGGGGTGGTGAGTTCTACCCCATGCCTAAACAGTAAAGCCAGCATTTAGTTTCTCCATCTCCACACGAAGTATCTCATTTCAATTTAATTTCACAGTTGTAATGGATTTTTCAGTTGCAGGGGGCTCCCCGCATACCCTGTGGTGGGATCTGTGCCAGAGCCCCATCGCCAGCGTCTTCCAGGAAAACACTTGTTGGACCTGGGGTGGTGAGTTCTACCCCATGCCTAAACAGTAAAGCCAGCATTTAGTTTCTCCATCTCCACACGAAGTATCTCATTTCAATTTAATTTCACAGTTGTAATGGATTTTTCAAAAATATTCAAGAACATATTTACTTTCCAACATCTTATTTCCTTTCACATTTGAAAAAACTTTCTATCTAATCCCCCAAGTCATCCTACAGTCTGAATAATTTCAGGTTTTTAATCAATAGCTGTCAGACTTGTCAAATTACTTTAGGGACCACAAAGCAATTTTTAAACATTCATAAACCCTCGTAGAACCGTTAAGTGCACTGAATTTTAAAAGAAAGAGGACCTGAATAACACTGATCAAATAGGATTATATTCTGGCAAATTATAAATTAGTTTTTCTGAATCACAGCTACTTATCTAGCATCAGGCTTCGACTGCTGCAGGAGGGAGAAGTGACTGTTCACCTCTAGACAAAGAAGCCTCTTCTCTTTTGCTTCCGACCCTCCTAAGCAGGAGCAGGGTACAACGCTTTTTTGTTGCGGTCCTTTTTAAAAGCAACATAATTATCTAGTGAGCATCCCTGGGGTTTTCTCCATCGTGCTGCTGCCTAGGCCAGAGATGGCCAAGCCGCTGCTCCAAAGCTGTACAAATGCATCTTGGCTCCTGGCATCGTTCCCAACCAGCCTTCGCTTCCCAGTGTGCTTCTGGCACGTGAATCTGTCTGACATGTCAGTCTAGAAATGAGGGTCACCAAGAGTTCTCAATTTATTGGACATCTGTACCCGAACCACAGCCTGCACCCTGCACAGGGATGGTTCTCCTCGTTGCACTGTGAGATGAATGTGGGAGCCTGTGCTGGTGGTGCCTGTTCTGTGCTTGTTCTAGGAACAGAGAGAGATTAGGAGCATCTGAAGTCAAACACGTTTATCCAGAAATGGCTTTATACACAACAGTCCCCTCCATCATCCCAATGTCTTCCTTAAATTTGAGGGATGTAGCCTGCATAGAGGGAAAAAATAGGAGCTTCATAGCTACACCAGGAATGTTGGAAGTCTTCCAGGAAAAAGTACGGCTCAGATCAAAGACAGGACGAAGGATGATCAGAAGAAAGGAACGTTTCAGCTGGCCACATGCAGACTAACAAGTCCTGACCCTCCGCCCTCCTCCTTCCAGCTGAACTTACTCCTCAGCTGCCTCAGAACCACCCCAAACGTACCTGCACTCCACGTGTGGGACGGTCTCCCTCTGCGGAAGGTCTCTTGCCTATTAATTAGAAGAGCTGGGCACCAGTACAGAGCCCAGGCAGAGCCTCAGAGGCCACCAGGACACACTGAGGAGCCAAACCCCGTCTGTGGCACCAGCTGCACCATGACACCAAGAAAATCCCCGTTCCTTGGCTACTGAAGTCAGTATAGGACAGGACAGTGTGTTTGCCTGAGGAAGAGCTGCTGTGTGGGACATATCCTGCCTGCTCCAGCCACGGTGCAGGGGTGCTGGGGATGCTGCAGCTTCACATCCAGTACAGACACAGCCATGGGCCAGGGCACAGGCCTCCCAAGTCCTGCTTTGGAATGATTTACCTCATCACAAGCCTCCTTTAGGCACTGCTGGTCTCCTTGCCCATTCCCGGAGCCCCGGCATGCACAGGCTGGTGGATGCGGTCAGCCCTGTCAGCTCTGCGAGTCGTGCTTCCCACCCCGCAGATGCTGCTCAGTGGGGTATTAAACACATTCCCTGGCTATCTGCATCTGCTGCAGATGTCCTCTGCCAGAGATGTGCAATTTTATCTGCAAAGCCTCTAAATACCAGACAATGACTGCTTTTAACCTTTCCACCGGTTTCTGGTTTCCCGAAGGACTCTCGCTGTTGCCATCTCAATCAGGCAGTACTGACAGCAACAGGAGTGACCTGTCTCACACAGGCACGGGGCTGTCCGCTGACAGCCCACAGTTGCCGTACGCCTGCCCCGGCGCAAATGCCCCGCAGCAGAAAAGCCAAAAAAAAAACCGGTGTGGACCTGTCTCACACAGGCACGGGGCTGTCCGCTGACAGCCCACAGTTGCCGTACGCCTGCCCAGGCGCAAATGCCCCGCAGCAGAACAGCCAGCACACACAGGTTTTGATATCCAGCTGACCTCCTTTTGACAATGGTTCCGTGTCGAAACCGTCGCTCTGGAGGCTGAACCTGTCCCGGCTTTGGGCAGCCTGCTTCTTAGAGCCCAGGTGGCCAACATCTGCCCCAGCCGCTTCTGCAGAGCTCCAGCTGGGGTCTGCGAATAATGCACACAGACAGCTCGAGCAGGCGACGGGGCAGGAGGGCGCGGGGACTGCCAGCTAGCCCCATTCGGAAGTGTGGGCTTGTCCGGCTGAGCCACTGAGATGCTTTATCTGTAGTTCAAACTGAAGATGCAAAAATATTTCTCAATGACCTTTCAGCAAGTTCAGATGTTTTTAAGGCTTACTTTGCTTTTCTTAGTGAGGTGCTTAGTAGCGTTGTCAAGCTGGACTTTGCAGATCTATGATTCTCGTTCAGCTTCCCCTGTGTTCAGCTTATTGCTATTTGCCCGGCGAAGCAGAAAACCAGACATCCCCAAGCACGCTGTGCTAACACACAGAAGCTCACACAAACAGATGTGCAATCACATGTATCGCATGTTCCAGGCCGGAACAAAATAGTCTCAAGGTCTAAATAAATGGTGACGAAAGTAACAGGACAGGGAGCAGATTGGTTCAGCGGAAATGATGGAGGTAACTTTTCCTTTCAACCCCCTGAATTACACTTGATAAGGATTCAAACATTTAATTACTTTGCATTAGTAATAATAATAAAGTCAGAGTGCTTTTTAGTCATGAGATACCCTGCCCAGGGACTTGTTAAAGAACATTTAATTACAGGGCTATTTCATTAAATATAGAAATTAAACTAAAGACAGGAGGCTGTGATTTTGGAACAAAAAAGGAACAGTGAAAAAGAGGCACTTACAGGCATGAAAGGAGGTAAACACCCTGAAAGCAGCACTGAAGAGCACTTTCTCCTGATATTCAGAGAAAAACCTGCCTGGGACCTCCCAGTGCAGTCCCAGCACACATGGCCAGGGCAGCATTGCCCCAGCCAGCCCAGGACCCACGTGGAGCTGGGACGGACTGACCAGCACCCATGGGCACCCCGCAGGCAGACGGGCCATCGTGACCATGGTCTCTCCGCTCCCAGCTCACCCTTGGCACAACCATCGTGCTGTGCTGTGCTGTGCTCTGCAAGGGAACAGCTCCTGTCCCCGCCAGCCCCTGCCAGGCAGCTCAGCCCTCTCCTCCCTGGAACTACAGCCAAAATGACATTTAAAAGCTCAGAATTCAAGGAGCTGGGGGTGTCTCGGGAAAGCTGGGCCCAGCTCAGCAGCTCTGAATAAAGCAGCGTTACTTTTGTTTGAAACCAGAAGTCCCTCACCACTTCACCCTCCACCTCTGGAGACTTGCCCGTGCCAACAGCTGTCTGTCAGGTATGGGTTTGCTCAGCACGTAGCAGGAGCGGGCTGGGACTGCTGTGTGTGCTTGGCTGGAATTCAAAGAATTAATTAATAAATAACATTAGCTACCACGGGGGCACTGCCAATATGAAAACTACTCATCTTAAAAGTCACGAGACAGAGCAGCTGCCAGTTATGGGTTATGCTGTTCCTCCAGTAAGAGATGCATGGACTGGTCACACTGATGGAACCGGAGAGGCCGACCAAACAAAATACTCTCAAGCAAACGAGGGAGGCAAAAGCTCATTAAATAGTATAAGAAAGCTGAAACCACTACTTTTGAACATGAATTTTGAGTTGAATACACTGTCCTCACTCTGTTTCACATCGGCTGGGTGGATCTCCCTCCCTAGGCAGGTAAACTGGAGGCAGCACGGAGGCAGGAGCTGCCCACCCCAGGACCCGCTATCCCAGGCAGAGGAAGAGAGTTCAAGTGTTGGTTTTTTAACGGGTTGTGCTGGTCTGTATCTGTGGAAGAAGTTCAGAAGCTCTGTCAGTGCTTCAGGGAGCAGTTTCGTGGTCTGAAGGGGCTGGGAGCTGGGAATAACTCGGGAACTAGCTGGAGCAGTTCAGCTCCTACACACAGAGGAGTGGGAGCAGATCAGATCCTACCTCACTCCAGTCCCAAGGTGGGTGGGAGGGAGAGAGAAAACATCAAACAGAAAAGCTCAGATCTATGGGAGTGCATTTGGTTTCTCTCAACCCAGGCTGTACCTTTGCTTTCCAGAATGTCTCCCTCACACCTGCCAAGGTGTACTTTTTTTCTTTTAAAACAGTCGGCACTGCTTCCAAACTGTTTGCATTCCTTCCAAAAGTGATAGTTTCTCTAACGTGAGAAACCAAATTCATCCTGAATCGATGTGAATATCAGTAATGGCCTCGAAACCATTTTCTGTCGCGCTGGCATAGTGTTATTGCTGACTATACCCAATGGCCATTTAATCTCTACCTGCCGGCTCAAGCCACTTGTCAGAGCCCAGCTGTGGGACTGGGACTAAATGGACCCCCCACCCAGCTGGGCTTCTGTGAACCCTGGTGTTAATGGACAGCAACACCCTCTGCTTTCAAATCCCTGAGTGCTTTTCACAGCCGAGTAACCCCAGCCACCATCCGGCAGGCATCAGCTGCATCAGTGCCCAGGACAGTTGGGTACTTGGCGTCATCTTTACAAAGATGCTCTGAGTGGAGATCAACATAAAGAGCACGAATTCATAAGAATTGGGACACACTTTTTACAGCTCCACAGAAATGCTCAATGCTACAGGAAGCTTCCTAGGCGGAAAAGTGAAGAAAACACCATATAAAGTGCTAAAATACGTGGACAGTCCTGCTGAGGAGCATGTGCTGGGGCAGCACTGCCTGGAGACGTGAACGGTGCTGGGATGGGTCTTGGAAGTCCAAGACCACTCGAGTTATCCTGTATTACAGTTCACTCCTCTCATTAAAATAATAAATCTGGTTTAGGAATACAGTTCCCTATAAATACCATGAGATCTGGCCTTAATACACTCAGCTTTATAATTAACACCAACTTTAGTGTCTGTGAAGGCTAAGAGGTCTCTGGGGTTCTCGATCGGGGAATAGGTCTATTTAAGGCCTAGATTTATGGTGTGTTATGGGTGTGTATTTAGCAGGGTCTCCGGGCTCCAGCCGTTTGTTCGAAAGTACTCTAAGGGGCTGTTCTCCAGCGCAGAGGGCAGGACCAGCCCCGTCTCTCAGGTGATCGGTGAGACTGCCAGGCAGGGTGGCGACTGGAGCATCACTTCTAAGCAGCTCTTGAGTAAGCAGGAGGAAGAAGCAGAGATGGAAAATACCCTGAGGTAGTAAGATGGTATTTAAAAAAAGAAGTTCCATTGAGAAACTGCTGCTGGGATTTGATTTGCTGCCATTCCCACTGGCATTTCTGGGAAATCTCCTCTTTATAAATAAAATATATTTTAAAGTAAAATATCTTGCTTCTAGGTTTTCTGGTGCAACCTAGTCAAGAACACTGCGTAGTATCTTTATAGAAAATAAAGCTCAATTATCTAACAGGCCTTGGACCTGTGCTGCAATCAGCAATGGAGATCGGAGCCCCAAGGCACAGGGACTGCACACGTACAAAATGAACAAAGCCACAGAGAGTCACCGCTTCAAACACAAACCACTGCCAGGCACCCAGTCACTCCACTTCTGCCATCTGTGAAATGGGAATATGCTCTATAGCTGCTCCCTCGAAGAGTTGTTCGGAAGACTTATACAAGGTAATCAGAAAATAGCATATATGTGTTAGACACGACTTTTCCAAGAGTATTTTCCCGGAAGCTGCTGGGAGGCCTGACTCACTCCACCGCCTTTGGCAAGATGCTTATCTGCTCTGTCCTTTCATTTATGTTCCTAGCCCAGTATCCCACAACAAGCTTCTCGTCTGTCTAATATGGTACCCTGCCTCCAGCAGTAGCTAATAGCAGATGTTTCAAAGGAAGGCAATCTTGTTAACAGAGGGAAAATATAGTTCCTGACCCTTGAAGGCAGGCAGGCAGAGCCCTCAAACTTTTGATTTATTCTTCCTGCTG
>NW_010423020.1:23812-25798 GCF_000710305.1 Buceros rhinoceros silvestris
TTCTCAAAGCTCATAAAAGGCTCTCTCCCCTACTCCTCCTCACCACTGTGTTTTAAGTCCAGCCACAGTTTATTTTTCTTGGAACCTAGGTGATGAAATTTCACGTTGACGTTACATCTAAGATGTAGAAAGCCCTGCTCCCTCTCCAGCATCTGCGTAATTGCCGTTAGCATTAATGGGAGCAGAGTGGGCTCCTTTCCATGCAGAGGAGACAAGTCACCCTCCAACACCAAAGATGGGCAAGAGCACTCTTAAAAAAGAAAACACAAAGTGAAAAACAAGTAGGAACCAAGCCTGATGAATCGAACTGGAGTTGTAGCTAAACCAGACCCACCGGCAGCTCGTTCCAAGGACCCATCGAGCGTTCAAGGCAATGCCTTGAAATCTGCTGGGCCTCTGACACAGGGTTCGGTGATGTGTGTAGCCGGAGGGTCGCAGGGTGCACCACCCGTGAGCAAGTGAGGCTGGATGGGCTCCACTGATGCGAGGGGGAAACCATCCCAAACACATGATGCCATGCCTTACAGATGTCCCCCTCCCCCGCCCCTCTGCATGTGTCCCCAAGTACCTGCCGAACACGGCAGCAGCCTTGCAGCTCTGCTGCTCCCTGCTGGCAGGGTTTCTCGTGGGGTTGCTCTATGGTGTGAGTGTTCACTAAACCCGAGGTCCAGCCACCATCTCCATCTCCCATCCCTAAGCTTGTGTGAGGACAGGAAGAGGCCATCAACAGGTGACATGAGTCAATAGGAAACAATGATCTGGTCCCAGACAAGGATAAATGAAATTACTGCAAAAACAATAACCTCGCCAAGCTCCCTGCAGGGAAACAAAGCGAGCGGGTGTGGGTAGGAACACTGGACAATGGCGAGCACCAGCTGCGGGGACAGGGCAGCAAACGCAATTCAAAGGTGGGTTTTTTCCTGCCTGCTGAAATCAGAGAACAATGAGAAAACCTCTCTGTAAGGAAAGGGAAGCAGCTTAGCAGGAACACAAGGCTCCGGTGCCCGACTCCGAAGCCCTGCTCAGGAGCACTGCAAGGGGTCTGGGGCTGTCGGCAGGAACGCTCGGCTCTCCCATGCCACAGGTGACTCGGACAAAACAGCTACCTGCTGCTCTGGCTTCTCCCTATTGACCAGGGAGATGTACACTGCTCTGGGTTCACGTTTGAAAAATGCTTCGAGATCTCTCTCTGAACACGGCTAACAGAGATGGCAGAACTGTATCGAGTGTTCATAAGGTTTCTATGCCTCTGCCACACAATGACTCTCTACTTCGTGTTTTAGAAGTCATGCATACACACTATCTTTGTGCCCATTCAGAGCAGTGAACACAAGTTCCTAGGGAAGGTCAGGGGATGCTGTCTGGAGCTCAGGGAAAGGGATGTCAGCTCAACAACGCCATCAGCTTTTATAGGCCACTTGTGGGAGCCAAGAGCCTTTTTTAACTCCTTTTGCTGTAGCACAGCCCCCTGAAAGCACCTGGGAGTGCTTTAAATCCAGAGCTGAGACACTCTGCTGCTGCCGTGCAAATATGAAACGGAAGAACACAGCTTGGGGCAAAGGCCTTTTGGTGCCTGTGAACCTCTTGCTGAAGTCCAAAGAGAAGCTCCCATGCAGTTTGGTCTTTAAGCCTCCATCAGATCAGCAGTACCCAGCTCCTCCCAGCCCAAATTGAAAAGAAGATCATTATGTGATCCCAAAACTACTGGACAGGAACAACAGACAAGCACAGAGCATTGTTAGTGCTGTCACATTCTGATGACAAACAGCTGGAGCCTGGAGCAACTTGAAGAGTTAAAAGCACCTTCTGGGCCAACAGTGTCTCATGTTTGGCGAGCAGGTAGCAGAGGAGACAGAGGCACTGGCAGTCAAGGGTCTTTTTATCCAACTAATTTTTTAACTAACAAACTTGCAACGATGCCAAGAGAGAACCAGAAAGCTCCCAGTCAGCACCGCATCGCAATCAGTGATTAATTTGTTGCACGAC
>NW_010423020.1:25881-26518 GCF_000710305.1 Buceros rhinoceros silvestris
GCTCCACTGGCTGGACACGACAGAGCTCATAAATTCTCATTTTTATTGATGCTGTCCTGGCTGAGGGGCCATGCTGGAAAAGGATGGCTTGTGCCAAAGGTGTCCTGGGCAACCACCTGGGAACGGCCAGGGAAGCGCAAGAACCACTGATGTCACCTGTCTGGGGATAACCCCGATTTATTAAGAACACCAGCTCAGGATCCATGTCCCTCTCCATGCACAGAGGCACAGTGGACAGACACACAGACATGTATGGAGGAGGTGTCACCGTTCACTCAGCTGCCACGGGCACTTCTTGGAGCACTCTTTGCTCTTATGTATATCAAACGTAGTCGCTGCCTGGAGTAACTGGCAGCTTAGGCAGAGCACTTAACACCAGCAGACATCAATGCCCAACAAGTCTTTAAAATTGAGTCTCAAGTACCTAAAATTGGGACTGAACAAATCAGTGCCTTTATGTTTTGCTATCCCAGGTGATACAACTTCGAGTTCTTTCAATAGCTCTTCTCAACACAAATGACAGTTGTATCTCACATTGTTAAATCTGTCATCAAATTGCAGGTCTCTGAAACGGTGAAAGTCAAAGGGAAGTAAGGCAGGGGTGCTTTTCTGTACGATACCTGGGGGAGCTGAGGGA
>NW_010423020.1:26637-36929 GCF_000710305.1 Buceros rhinoceros silvestris
CAGCAGGAGGAAACTCACAAAATTACCGAGCGCTTTCTCATCCCACTCACTATCTTCCCAGCTTCCCAAGTACGCACCCTGGAGCCACAAAAGCCTGGCAAGCCGTTGTGATCAAACAGCAGACACACACAGGGCTGCAGCTTGGACTGGGAGCGAAGGGAGCTCCACGCACGGGGGTTCACTGGAGAAAACAGCCAGGTCTCTGCTGAGCTGAGGCTCCCCTTTGCCTACAGCACTGCTTTTCCACCCACTCCGTTCACATCTCCCTGTTCTAATATTGCCACTAATGAGCCTCACAAGAGTTTACATTAATCGCTGCACCCCCAGGGCAGCCCTCTTCTCCTGGGCACTGCCGCCATGCCCAGGGACATCACCCACTAATTGCTGTGTGGTGGGAAGCAGGATGGTGCCAGGAGCCCAGGCACCGTGTGGCAGTGTCATGCAGCACAAACACGCCACAGGGCTGCGCGTTCTGCTGGCTGGATCCCTCCACGGATCATCCAGACCCAACCACGCTTCATCTGCACTTCTCAAAGGCAGAAGAGTGAAGCAGTGGCTGGGAATCAAAAGGAATCAAGGAGAGTCATATCAGTTCACCTCTGAACATTAATATGACTATTAATTATCGTTTGCTACATCAAGCTATGATTTAATGAGAACAGATACAGATGCAGCCTTGACCTTTTCTCCTTCACTGCACACTCCTTTCCTCATGCCCTTCCTCCAGGCCACGATCCCTGCCTGGGGCAGATGCTCTGTGTCGCTGCTGGGGCAACTCATCAGCTGCTTTCAGCTCAGAAGTCTGAACAAGGCTCATCTTGAGACAAGAATTCACTGCTTTTGTTATATTTAGATGTTTCCAGTTGCACATATTATTATAAATATGCTTATTTTTCAAACTGTGATTATTATTTGCTGCATTTATCGAATAGCAAAAGGCTAAGAGGGATTCTGCGAGCAACACTGGTCACCCTGCTACTTCTGGAGGAAAAAGGAGACGGGAGGGAGGAAGCGCGTCTGAAGCCTAATGAGGACGCAAATGATTGCCAGACTTTAATTTGAAATACTTTCTTTCTTTTCAACAATATCCTTTTCCGCTGGGCTCTGAAAAGAGCAGAGCTGGACAATCGTATGGGAAGCCGGGAGAAACTAACAATAGAGGAGGAGAGGAGCGGGGAGCGAAACCAGCCTATCTCCTTTTACGCAAAACGAAACGTGAAAAGAAACAAATAGCATAAAGGATGACTATCAAAGCCAGCTTTAAAAATCATTTCGGGGTTAGTCTTTTCAGGTTCATAGCAGGGATGTCAGGAAAGGACGTTCACTTTCACACATTACATAAGGTGTAGCAGATCTCCCTTTAAAGTTAGCTCTGCTGTACTCTTACCACGTACACAGCCGCCTACACACACCCGGGACTGCTTGCAAACACACCCTACCCCAGTCCACGGCCAAGTCTTTTTTTACAGTCACACAGATCTTGTACAATCGCTTTGAAAAATCCGTTAATTCTGCCTGCAGCGCTGCGGCCACTCGCACGCTCTGCTCCCCGGGGGCGGGAGAGAATTTCTTGCCCGCACTCTGTGCCCCCAAATCACCAGATCCCTTTTGCAAGGGTATCCGGGCCCCGGGTAAACACCTTTCAAGCAAACTGTTTTGCCATTTGCTTTCTGCATCTTTCCTTCTCTCCCCACCAACCTCTAGAGGAAGCGCCGAATGCTCCTTTTCTTGGCGGGTGGTGGAACACAGGGCTTGGTTAGAAGCGCAGCTGCCTCGACCCCCACAGGCGGATTTCACAGGAAACAGCACAAACATCTGCACTGTTGAACCAACTGACAGACCTCAGGAGATCTCCGCTCAGAGCAGCCCAACAGTAGAGAACCCAACACACTGCAAGATGCTGGAGCCCCGCAGCCCCCACCATGTGCTGGAGAGCCACTTTTTCTTGTATCTGCTTCCTGGCCTTTTTTAAAAAAGCTTTTAAAAGCAGAATTCAAAAGATTTTAAAGGTCCAGCTTTTCAAATCTGTACCACCCCCTTCCAGAGCAAGCTCTCGGAGGTGAGGGAAACACTCTGTAGTTGCAGTTCCATTGTAATTCTGCCAATCCTAGGGAACCGCTGAAAAGAAAGGTAAGCAGAAAACTACCAGACACTCACCCAAGCCTCCACGGGACAGAGAAACAGGACCAGGATAGAAAACCACTTCTGAGGTCCCCAGGAAAGTCAGCTCCTCTGAGAGCGGCACGAGTCCATCGCTGGCGCTGCTCTCCCACGGCCGGGTCGGGCGGCTCTGGTTTGGGGATTGAGCTGCTCTGAAACCGCTCGCAGACTCCCGGACTGCGAGACTTCCTCTGCAGCTGATAGTGGGGTTATTAAAGTAAACTGACTATTGCCCTTTGTGAAGGGAGGTGGGAGGGAGGGAAGCTCAGCCCAGCTCAGCCCCTTCCCTTCCTTTGTAATTCAAACCCTTCCTTGAGGCTCCAGCTCTGGAGGAGAGGCATCTGCTCCCAGCCCCTTCCCTGCTGCCTGGTTGCTCACACCGGTTCTGGCTGCGATCCAGGCTGAGGAAACCGCGCTGCGCTCCACGTTTACATGACAAAGCAGCTCAGTCCTCATTAAACTTCATCTGGCATTTCTCCTCATACATAATTAGCGCAGTACAGCAAACACACACGTGAGAAGTGAGAGAGTTTGCACATCAGCCAGGCTCCTCTCTCTGCAGCTCTGACTGATTTTAAGATTTCAGTTATCCTGTAACAGGCTCCCATCACTTTCAGAATGTTACCTATCACCATCCCAAGCAGGGATGCTTGGCCAGCTGGTGCTGCCGAAGGCTGGGCGCTGCTGGGTGGGTGCGGGTCGTGTTGGAGGAGTGCACGTCTCCGACCCCCCTGGGATGCGCTGCTCTCTACACCCGTCACTGCAATGGCAACGTGCTGTCGAAGGCAGTTGCATCGGGATAGGGCAGCTCTGATCTTTATTACTTCCCAGAGGCAGTTAACGGCTAAAGCTGAAACTATAAATGCTGTCAGCTTAGCTTGCAGCCGCCTTCTATTGGTATTTACAGTTCACATTTTAAGGGATACAGGAACATGTCCACAACCTGGACACATAGGAATTAAAGGACGTTCTTCTCAAATGCTCTTGAAATCTAAACTTTCATTATCAGCCATACCCAGTGCGACAATAAATGTGAGTCCCTGACAGCAGCACACGTCTCTCATCTCCACTGTATTGCGATACTGCAATACCCCGCAGTGACCTGGTGAGCAGCCTCGATCCAACAGATTTTATCTCACCCTGTCAATGAGACAATTGCGGCACATTACAAAAATAAAAGAACCCTGAATATTTAGTTCAAGTTCCCACAACTTCCTCTTCCTCCGCTCTCTCCCCAAACACATCCTGCTTGAGGCAGAGATTTTCGCTCATCTCAGACTGCAAATGTTTAGATTCGCTGCTCTGGTGATGACCACAAGCAGTGGCGATGAGCAGATTATCTGTTCCGGCTCTTTGAACCATTCCCAGAGCTAATGTGAAAGGGCACTGAGAGCATCTGCTATGAACCAGGGCTCCTGGTGCTTCAGGAGAGCCCTGAGCAAGGACTCGTGATTCTTCTGGATGTGGTTTTATGGCGAGGAGGACGTGGATGTTATCTGTTGTATCTCTGTTCAGTGTCGCAGCCTTTTGCCAGTGGCTTACCTGTGACTTGTGAGTAATCACAACGTATGTTTCACTATCACTCCACCGCAAACAAGCATCTTCCTCATCTCCCGAGTGTGATTTGCACTGCTGCCACTCCAGACACACACTCCTTTTGGTCTGGGTCGCTTTTCCCCAAAACTCAGTTGTTCCTGCACCAGCAATCATGCTATAGCCAAAACCAATGAACTCCCATTTGCAACGTGGTGATGAAGCACGTGGCTGGTGTCCACAGGTCATACGCCACTTCCACTGCAGCCCAGCGGCTCTGTTCTCACTGACTGAGCAGGAGCAGGATTCAGCCATGAAGGAGCCATCCATCGCAGGGGAACCGCAAGCCTCCCACCCCCGGGATCCCTGCCTTGCTCACACCGATTCTGGGCTGGCTGTGCAGGCACAGAACTCATCATCGTCACTTCCTGCCTTAGGGCACTACTAGTAGGTAAATTTTAAATGACACAAGTAAAACATGGTCAGTCTAAGATAAGACTGGTAAAAGAGAACAGCTAAGAAAACCAACCAACCAACCAAATAAGCATGTCTGTATTATTGTCAGACATGAGCCACTTGTTTTCCTTCTGTATTACACAAGTTCAGACCAATTCCCCTCATTTATTCTCTATATACATGGGCATGTTAAAATAAGAATTGACCCAGCATCAACTATTCCCTGTCTTAGGAATTATTCCCAGCTGCTAATGACACAGAAAGTCCGTGAGAGCCTGGGAGAATGTATCCACACGCCCGCTTATCTCTTCATTTCAGACCATTCATCATTCCTTGCCTGGAAGCAACAGTTAATTTACAATAACTCAATGTCAAGATGGCAGTTTAACATCCTCTTGAGGATTGCCCCAGGAGAAGATTTTGTCCGGGCTCTCTGCAGCCGCTGTAGATGCAGCTGAGCCTCTTCTGAAGTCACTCAGTGTAGAGCATGATAGAAATCAAGAGCGAAGACCTGCTAGGCTGTAGCTAGGTCACATCCCAACCTACCAAAGGATCGTCTCGCATTCTGCTGGGATTTCAGTAGTCACAGAAATGAGAGACAGAAAGGAAGAATACAGCCACTCAGAAACCCCTGCTTGCAATGGAGATTGCTCCCTACGGTCTGCTGGTTTGTCCAGATATACATGTAATAACATACGACCCTTGCAGGGAGTAGGAAATACTTCCAACTTGGAGTGGAGGAGAAGGTACCCCGGGGCTAAGAGCAACACACTGGACCTTTCCAAATGGGCCATATCACAACCTGACCCGCGCCCAAACCTTCTAAACCACAATCCCAGTAAACCCACAGGAAGGACCCTCTGAGCAGAGCTCACCACGGACTGAGTCTCGATGGCCCGTTTTCCCCTTTCTTCTCTCTTACATTTGTCTGGACTCAGCTTTATCTTTTCATTGTAACGACTTTTTTTACCATGTTTCGCTAGCGCTGATGGCCTTGCCTTTTATCAAGGACGATCTGCATCTACTGTTTGGGAAAGCAGTTATTTAAAAACCTGCAGGTAGTGTGGCAGACAACGGCTGACATGCCATCTATGTAAATCAGAAGGTGTCTAAAGAGGGTGTTTACAAGCAGAACGCTGCTAAAAGTCTGCCTTGGTTGCAGATAACAAGGCTGAGACAATGACAGATTTCCTTCCCCTCGCAGCCAAGAGCAGCTCCCTCTGATTGGCTTCACTGTGTTTATCCAGGATGCTGGGAGAGAGCAGGCACCAAATATGCAATTAATTGGCAGTTTGCAAGAGCATATTGCCTAAAGATAAACAGAGTGGGTGATCGTGTCGTATGTAAAATGGCTGAGTGCTGCAGATGTAGTGTTGACCCAGTTTAAAAAAAGAAAAGAGGGTTTTTTTGTTCTCTTGGAAAATAATTGTATTCAAATGAATACTTTTTTGATGGTCCCTCTGGCCTTTGAATGTTTTGTGTAGGTAAGCCATTCCAGCTTCTTCCTTAACCTGGAAGTACTTAGTAAATTAAGAATTAGCTGAAAACTTTTACTGCTGACATCAGTGGAGCATTTCGCCAGTAGAAAATGCTTTGTGTAGGAGCAGACAAGTCCGTTGTGACATGGCATTAATGGCCTTGACTCTTCACAGCGGGTGTTTTGTGAGAAGGAAGAGACAGGGCTACTGACTCTGAGTCTAACTGGAAATCAGGGGACGTGAAAAGGAACAAAACGTCCCAGGACAGACCCAGGCATGTGAAGGGGATCAGGTCAACCAGACCAGAGGGGAGGACCTGGAGCAGGGGAATAGCTGATGCTCAGGAAATGGAGAGTGCTGTGAGTGGAGGGGACAGGCTACGGTTTCTAAATACAGGCGTTGTCAGACACAAAGGCACAGAGATAACATAAACCCCGGAGCCAGGTAAGGAAATAAAGAAATTGCCAAGGGAGAAGGCTGAATGCTGCTGAGGAGCCCAGGATACACCCTGGAAAATGCAGTGAGGTCAAAAGGGGAGGGGAAAGGTGGCTGCCGTGGGATGCCAGACAAGTTGGGAGTTAGCTTGAGATGCTTCAGAAGGGGCGTCTGTGACATGGTCAGAGCAGCCGCACAGATCTGTGGATCGAGCATGAGACACAACTGCTAAACAGAGCAGCGCTCACTTTCAGAGGAGAGAACGTGTTCGAAGAAAAGGCCTTGGTGTAGACTTTCAGACTGAATGTTTTGCAGAACAAACCAGAGGCCAACTCAGTTCCCACGCACGGCAGGAGCAGGCAATGAAAACCAATGACCTCACAGGACAAAGGGACACTTGCCTCTCTCATTTTTTATGTTTAGTGCTATAAAACTGAAGACTAGAGCACGTGACCAATCTCTCACTTCATTTTACTGACACCATGCTGACATTACCGGCACGGTTCAGACCGAGCAAGAACACGCGTCATGACCTGGCAGCTTCTTTGTGAGGGACAATGTACGGAGATTGTATCTGGGCTGACCAACGTGACGACTCCAGAACTGCCTTTACAGGAATCACTGATCCCATGGAGAGATTTCAACAGCGTGCTTTGACTTGTTGTTTCGCTTGATGCTTTCACTTTGCCCTCAGCTGAGGCTGGGAATGGAGAGTGGATGGTTTCATGTGCCCTTCGCACTCTGCAGACAATGTCCTTCCTCCTATGCCAAGGTGATTCCAGATGAATTCTCCATGCAGGGCTCAGTCCAGCTTCCCTCTCGATTCCCCTAAGGCCAGGACTTAACCACGTGCTGTGGAGTTTGATGTTCCAGAAACGTGGAAAAATTCAGCAGCATTTTAAAAAGTCTTTTTCTTTTAGATCAAAGTTTATGGATTTGGGTACCTAAAATTAGCTAGCAAAACAGTGACATTTTATTTGGAGATGCAGAACTTCCATTGATTTTAATGGATTCAGCATCCCAGAAAAGTAGGCCACTTATTTATGTACCTACAAAGCATTTGCATACCTAACTTGAAGGAGCCAAGTTTTAAACGATGACCTTATGTTTTAAAGATCATAACTCTGCACGCATCAGTCTGTTACTCACTTTATTTCTGTCAGCAAGTCTCATTTCAGAGGTAGATTTAAGCTGCAAAATGTGCCTTTAAAGTTTCTTGCAATAAGGTCTCTTCTATTTAGCAAAACACTTTGGCACAAGCTTAATGCCTGCCTGAAGAGGAGCAGCACTTCACTGAATCAAGGCTAATGGCTTTCTCATACCCCTTTGGCTGCGATGGGGAACGAATCTTCGTCTCCTCACAGAAGATTTCTGCTCCTGATGGGAATGGCTCAGCAGCCTTGAAGACTGTTTCTGCCTCATCACTTCACCCTAGGAACACACTCACCACATCTCACAGTACTTAGTCCTTCAGAGCACAGCAGGCTGAACAACACCGAAAAAACTTTTCGCCTTCTGCAGCGATCTGTGTTTTGGGCCGGGATGCAGGAGCAGGGGCACGGGGGTGGAGGGAGGGAACGGGACACCGAGCAGCAGCAAGACATTGAGCAAGAGCTCAAGAGGTGTTCCTGAGAGGGCAGCGGTGAAGCAATGAGGCACGATCTCCCGCTGGTGCGCACGAGGGGAACTCCTCACCCTGCTATTTATCCTGCAACTTATCTTTTTTAATCTTGTGCGACTGAATGACTATCAATGGACTGTCGTTTGGCTGCTTAAGGAAATAGCTGTATAATTGAGCTCAGATTGTTCAAAGCACTTGGCAGGAAACAATAGATAAAAACTGACAGGACTTTCACAGTTAACAATACAAACTAATGAAGTGAAATACTGCTCAGAGAAATATTGTGACGGGTATCCGCAAATTCAAATGAAGGAAAAGAAGTGTCAGGGTAGATTCTGCACTGCACTCCCTCAGTCTTGCCTTTGAAGAGGAGCCGTAAGATCTCCCTCTGTCTACTCCTCTGTCAGGCATACACAGCGCTGTGTGCAAGTTTGTAAAATTACACGAGTTAAAATACGTCCCAGAGAGGAACCACGAATGAGCTTAGCTCAGATGTGTCCCATAGCTCCGACCCTCAGCAGCCCACTGGTGGAACCCCATGGACACCGAAGGGAAGCGATGGGGGAAACCCTGAACTCGGACGAGCACACAAGCAGTGCTGAGCTTCCAGCATGAGCATTTGCGTGCAGATACGTTCACAGTGTCGGTGCTGTGGAACTCGGCACGCAGAAGCACAGGCGGGAGGACTCCGACTGTCCAACTCACTCCTGAAGGCAATTGCTGGGTATGGAGCTTTGGTAGAAAGTTACTGCCACTGCAGACAGCTACAGGCACCTTTTAATTTCCTTTATCTTACAAATTGCAGCTCAGAGTCTGAATTATTCGAAGCAGACTCCACCGACAGCCTCTTGAAGCAGGGGGCACACAGATGGTGGCTGTAGTTTTCCCCTGTGCGTGGCGTGTCCCCAGTCCCAAGTGTGTTTAACTGGACAGTTAGCGCAATTTGTTAAGCAGGCGGCGGGCGGCGAGGTGGAGCGCACCGTGCTGTGCACGCAGAGGGCCTCCGTGCACGGCCCTTCTCCTCTTCGTGTCTTCAGAGCAGAGGATGCTGCAGAGAGGCAGCAGCCAGCCTGCCTCAGCCACGAGTCCTGTCTGCAGGACCTCGTGATTTGGTCACTTGCGGCCTCACCCGCTGGCTGAGCCAAAATGACATCGGAGGCCCCGAAGACATGAATGATCGAAAGCACCATTGGGGAGGATTTCCCTGCTGTGTGTCTTACTGCAGGCGCAGTGAGATTGTCTGGGTGTACTGTGAGAAGGTTCCACACCCAGAAGCAGGATCAATAACTCGATGATAAATACTGCTGACTGTGATGCGGTGCTGGTAACCCCTAACACAGAGCGATGAGGCTGGCTGTCCACCCCCCTCCACGCTACCCACCTCCTGTCCACCTTGACCACAATGGAGAGACGAAAGGGCTGCAGCTGTCCCCCCAAATCATGCCCAAAGAGAGCATCTGGACTTTGAGGGAAGTTAAACACTATGAACTAATTTGGTTGCCATGGTGAGGGACTGCCAAGTCTCACTACCGTAGGAAGAAGGGGAAGTTCTCATTTTCTGGCCCCAGGTAAAAGCGTAAGGAAAATTACATCTGGTTGGGAGTGGAGACAACTAACTTGTGGAAAACTGAAAAAAAAATTAAGCAGGAAAGTGGTGCAGATAGAGCAGAGTGCTGCCTGAGTAAAACCCCGAGTCATGTGCCCTGGCCACATTTTTGTTATTACCTGTCCAACTTTTTCATACAACTCAATAAAGAGCAGCCTGACCTGCGGTGGGGAATGTGCTCCAGCAGCTCTGAGGAATCAAACACACAAATCCCTCAACAGGCACGAGAATGAGAATCGTGCCTGTGCAGAGAGCCAGCACAAGCCCCGTGCAGGGCTCAAAGCCCACTTATACCCTGATACGGGGATATATTTTTACAGATCCTATATTTTATATATATATATATTTATATACATCCTCATATGACAAGGAAAACCAAAACTACACAGAGTTAACCTCAGAGTCTGTCTAATGAATGCGTTATCTTCCCAGTAACTTCGTATAAGTGCCGAGTTTTACTGCAGTCATCGTAACAGAATCCGTCACTACTGCGTCCTCTGAATGTCATTAATAAATAATAAATGAAACTGCTCAGAGAGAGGGAGCAAAAACAGATCTCAGATTTTTTGGAGCACATTAAGAAGCCAGTAGCAGTGACAGGCAGAAAAGGAAAAGTCTGATGGGACAAGCTCTGGGGAACACCAGCTTGGCAGTGTCACGGAGGCAGGCAGAAAGGACAGAGGATGCTGCGAGCACAGGCAGCGTCTGCTGGTGCTGCCTGGGTGGGCAAAGCAGGCAGCAAAGCCCAGGCGCCGCTGCCCGTGGGCAGTGGCACCGGGCACCCCGACAGAAGGGAAATAAAAGCTCTGCGCTACAATGACAGCACCAACATTTACCAGAGAAGGTCAATATGTTTTTGCTGTCAGCTCTTGGGAGGTTTCTTTTATCAAGGTTTAATTGGGTTTTAGCACTGGTGAAAGCCCTGGAGAGAGATAACTCGTGCTTAGTCACACAAGAGTTATGAGCGGTGACAATGGTAACGTCCCTCCTCGTGCGGTCCGTG
>NW_010423020.1:37034-51128 GCF_000710305.1 Buceros rhinoceros silvestris
AGGGACCAATTCTCTCCTCCTCCCTGCAGCCTGCCCTGGCTAGGTCCAAGAGCCAGCGCTCCCTTTTCTTTTTTGATGAATACATAGAATTGCCCCTCCCAAAAGTTCCTCCTCTCTCGCACTGTTAGTAGTGGGCGAGGCAGGCGGGTGGTGTCACCAGCCGGTGGCACAGGAAAGCTGTTGGCCCTGGAGAAACTGCCTGCATCTGCCCATCCCTCCTCCTTCATGGGTGTTCGCAACCAAGCCTGACCAGAGACGCCTCCTTCTCTCCCCTCCACCCCACCGCATCCCTAAGGGCCATGGCATGCACTCCAGCTCTTCTCAAGCTATCTTCCCAGGAGCGCGGGGCTGGGGGACGAGTTTTGACCACCTCCTGCACTGCTCCTGAGCCAGCTTACCCCACCCTGCGCCCCAGGGAAGCCTGCATCCCGGGAACTCCACTGCGTCTGACCGAGTACAGCACTAACAGGCATTCCCTTATTTCCACAGATTTCTTGCCTAACTCCTGCTCTTTCTTTGCTGCTTTATACTCACCCTGATTCACAATTACTGCAAAGAACAAAAATAAACAGCAAGAGGAATTCCTTTTTTTTAAGGACAAGTGATAAAGTATTCTCAAACCAGCCGCTTCGTTATTAACTAGAAAAGAAACAAAACCCAGCCACAAAATACAGGCAAGTCAAACACATCCTGTCGACTGGAGAGAAATGTCTTCATCATCCTTTACCAAGTGAACATTCTCCTGTGTGCCAAGCCAGCTAGAGCTTCTTAAACTGTGGAAGATTCAATCATAACCCCAACCACAGCTTCAGCCGTTTCTCTGCCTCTTCTGCCCTGCCTCTCTCTAAGACCTCCGTCCGTTGGACCTTTGCTGAGGGCATTTTCCTGTTCTAGGAAGTATTACTGTTGGGAAATGTGCAGCCCCACATACAGCAAAAAGGAGTTATTCTCCCCTCCCATACAACGATCAATGATTTTCTTTAGCTGACTGAAAATATCTGAGATGGTCTTTCAAAATGCATCAGACCTTTCCAAGACCCTGCTCCTGTTCCCACTCCCTGCCCCACCCTTTGCTCTTCAGAGGGATCCTTCGGGTAGCTGAAACTGGAATCTCTTTCCTTGCCAAAGCGTTTTACTTTTCACCACCTACGCTTCCGCTCGTGCTCCTGCGAGGCCCCTGGAGCTCCTCGCTGCTGGCACTTGCTCCTGCTCCACAAATGTATCTTGTTTGATGGGGACTGAGTGGAAGAAATCTGCTTCGCATCAGTTTTTCTGAGTTTGGTTGGCTGGAAGGGTATTATTTCTTAGAGGATGAGTCTGTTAATTGGCTAGGGATATTTCCAGTGCATTTGTTTTTTGTTGTGGTGAATTTGGATTAGAGGCATCTCCTTCCCCTTGACAGCTGTTGGCAGCACGCAGCAAAAATATGATTAATTAAAGTATGACTATGAATCCACTCAGAGGCTTAGGCTTTTCCTCCCCTAACGTTAAACAGAGAAAGGGCCATTTAACAAAGTTCAGATCTTGAAGCAGATTTCAAAGTACACTGCAGTTGAGCTCAGCACGACTAGGAGGTTCAGCCTTCAACGTTTCAAAGCTATGAGCCCTTGGAGAGAAGAGACTTCCGCCTCCGGTTCAATCCCAAATCCAGAAATAAACAAATAAGAGATAAATAACCAAGCCATGCTCAAAAAGGACTTCAGCAGCACGGCAGAAATACACTGGTCACCTGAGGGGCCCCTTCTCAGCCTACGTGACATTTTTACCTTCATAGATGGTTCAACCACAGAACACACGCAGCCCTGGCGCACTGAGATTTTAGATTAAAAAACCAACACATTCTGGCTCTTGCTCTGCGAGAAGCCACTGGAAATCCTGGAAGACCTTCAAAAATGAGCAGTACAGTACTTGAAAAAGACCCACAACTTTAGTAAATTGAAAAAAATTTGAATTTCCTAACATGGACTTAAAAGTCACTCCTGAATCTTTAATGACTGCAATACAGAGACAGCTCAACCTGAGAAGGGCTGAAGGTCTTCCTTTGAAGAAGTCAAACTTGAAAAAAAAAAAAAGAAAAATGCCTGCTACATTCCAAGGTCACCAAGGGTTTGGCGAAACTCCCAACTCCAACTCCCTAAATGACAGTCACTTGTTAATCCAGAGCACCTACTTGAAACTGAACATAATTAGCCAGGGAAAGGAAAAACACACCAGCCTAAAAAAGTGTTTCAGTAACAAGAGGTTGTGAGGAGCAATGTGCTGCTGATACAGACGGAAAATGGGCTATTTACTTATTTCGAGAGCACAAAATTCGTATTCATTAAATGCTACTTGTAAGCTTGACATGTTTTAAGCTGTTTGGTATTGCACAGCCTTCTGACTGACTGATCGCGTGGAGAAAAGGATTAAGAATGGGAGGCACAGGCTTTGTTGCCACCATCTCCAATCCCCACAGTCGGTTCCTCTGCCTGCACCACATTTTGGATCACCACCAGTGACCAATTTTCTCTTGAAAGCTTTACTGAACAGAGAAAACCTCTGGTTCGAATGCTGAATATTGTAGGAGGTGACCTGCTAGACAACCCATCCCAATTTAGCACATCCAGGCCATGAGGAGACTCCAGCACGCACAAGGCTCAGTGGTTTGCAGAGCAGCAGCTGAGCTGTTTGACATGGCCCAGGGCTGGCATAGTCTGTGCAAAGCTGCTGCCCCAGCCTGCGAGCCCAGCAGGCACCGCACTCTACACCCACTGCCCAAACCCATGGTGCTCTTCTAAAGCCTGTGAGCAAGTATCACCTGAAAGAAATAGCCAATTGTTCCTCAAAACCCACAAATAATCAACAATTCTCTTTGTCAGGCAGGAACACAGGCTACAGCAAGGCGCCTGATCAGATACACTGTTAGTCACAGCTGTACAATTAGATGGTGCACGACTAGGCACGTAAATTCAAAATGAAATGTCTGAAGTCTGAGGGAGAGCAAAAAACCATATAAAATCTTCGAAAAGCCAATAATTATTAGAGATTATGAATCTGCGTGCTAATTCATGTGATTTCTATTGACCGTTTCTTTCTAATTCAGTTTTTATTAATGTTATTGCACGCAGATAAATTCTAGATAAGAGCATTGTGATGTACGGAAGACTTAATCCACCAGAAACTCCCTAATGTGCCATCCAAGGACCTCAAGTTCATTAATAATCCCAGGAGCATCGTGTTTAATCTAGTTTATTTGCATGGGACTGAGTATATCTGAGTGAGACAGTGTAGGCAGACGCTGCCTTCCCTTCAGAGAGACACACTGGAGTGTCCAGCCAGGCACCCTGTGGGGACAGAGCTCCTTTCAAGGGCATTCTCCGTCCTCTGTCTGTTTACCTGGCAGTTAAAGACTGGACAATCCTAGACAGAGATTCCAGCCCAGAGATTTCAGCCTGATCTGTCCTCTCTGAAGGCGTTTCAATAAGAAAACACAATTAATATCCCAACTATCCTTCTTACCAATCTATTGATTCAGCTACTGGCAGTTTCAATAATAAATGAGATCGATAGGAATTACCATGCCTGCAAACAGATGTCGAATGGCAATACACTCTGATCAGATCAGATGGTGTTTCCTACAAAAACAGGATTTATCCACATTTGGTAGAGAAGGTGCATCTGCTCATCCAGAACCCAGAAGAGATGAGTTTCCCAACGAGGCTTGGGCACGGCAACTGTTTTGTGGACTAAATCCTGAAAAGAATTGGTTTTACTCTGAGAAAAACCCCCTCTTTTTTCTAGTTCTGTGCTCTATCCAGCTGCTTCCTCCTCAACAGATCCAACTGTAAGAAAGCCTAAAACTTCCCCCAACTTTGTGGCTCTCAGTGTATCAACACGAGTCAATACTCGCGGCCATGACCCATCTCTAGCTGTGTCCAACACCTGAGGCTTGTCCAAGAGAACCCGAAGGAAACGCAAGGACCGCCAGACCTACTTAACCTTTGCTAGAGAACAACCCGCAGCACCCAGGCCAGCACGTTCAAACAATGTGCACCAACGCCTTCTCCAGCTCTTCCCCCCAGACCTTACTTTCCCTCATAAATCTCCCTGCTCTCAGACCCTGGCTGGGATCCTCAGGTGCTAACGGAAAGCAGAAGAGACCTGTTGGGTGATTGACTCCTCCAGCACATCCTCAGGGACCATGTCAGTAACGGGAGAGCTTTCACTGCTTCTCCAGGCAGCCAGCTCCAGACTGACACATCAGTGTAAGCAGGTAATTTCCCGATGCCTGGATGCCTGCATCTTCCCACCTTGTACCACGTTTATCTGTCAATTTTCCACCCTGAATCCTTCCACCTCCCCACTGCTGACATCCTTTAAATACATGGTTATGAAATTCATCCTCTGTTATCTCTCAGCCGACCTAGATAACAGCACTGGCTGCTCTGTGCTCCGCGCAGCTCCTCAAGAACGTATTCAGACAGAGATGATTCCCAAGCTCTGAATGCGATCCTATCGAGGGGCTATGTTTAGATCACACATCAGGGCCTCGTCAGACGCCGTCCCAAAGAGCATCTATCACAGCTTTATTCTACCGCGCTGCCTCCAATCTAGCTCATTAACCATTCCCAAAAATGAGTATATTTTAATTACTGTTTTCTGAGAACTGGGATTATTTTCCTTCTAAATGTATTCGTCTGATTATCTCCAAGATGAAATTCATTTGGTTAATTACCATCCTTTTAATTTGTTTAAGACTATGTTTCTGTTTCCTGCGCTGTAATACCTCCCTGCCAGCTCTGCCTGCATTTATTCAGTGTCTGACAGACTCCCATTTTGGGGAACAAACACAAGATTTCCATAAAAACATACACCAGATGAGGCCATGTAGGCAGAGCCTGCTAAAATCCAGCTTAAGAGAGAAACAGCATTCAAATGTACACGTTTATTGCTCGTGTTTTTTACTGGAAGTCCCGATCCTGCGCCCAGTTGTGTTTCAGCCACAGGGAACCAGCGCTGGACCGGGGGCTTTCCTGACACCCATAGACATGTGAGGACTCACAGCTTGTCCTCGAAAGTTCAGAGCCCTCCCTGGCAGCCAGACAGCATTTATGGCAGAGCGGAGCCTTCTAGAGAACGAGCAACAAAGACTTCACAGTGGGAAGCCCCCCTGCACCACCCCGGACCCTCCCTCAGTTATTGCAGGTCCTGCCTGTCCACAGGAGCTGCCAGTCCCCAGGGACACACGAGACAGTCTCACACAAGGAGAAACTCCACCGGTCTGGCCTCCCGTGCTCTTGGCCTCCCCGCTCTGGGCATCCCACACCATTGGGTCCTCCCGCACCCCCTCAGCCGCCAGTTCTAATCTGTACACGTAGTCCAAGCCATCCTCCTGTCAGACACAATCTTTTGTAACATCTCATTCATTTGCCAAAACCCAGCAGTTTTGTACCTAATGCCCGGCTTATTCTATCATCGTCTTATTACTACCCTGAAACAGAGGTAGATGAATTCCAATTTCATTATCAAGATCTCAGTTCCAGTCAGTGACGCACATATGGGAAGAAACTTAATGTAATTTTATTAGTTTTCTAAAGTCTCCTAAAAAAAAAAAAAAAAGATCTTTCATGGATAATGCAAATGAGACTAATGGAGACCTTAGAAGACAGTTTAAATATTCTTAAGCCAATGGGAAAGTCTCCCCAAAGGAAAGGTCACAGCACCTCAATAAATTACATCCATGGACTTGACCTGCAGTAACACTACAGAGCTCCCAGCAGTCTGGGGCAAACCCCTGGTCTGTACATGGTTACTGCCACACGTCTGACAGCGACTGTCCCAGCTGTGGGGATGCTCTCACTGCTCTCGTTGTCACCTCAGCCAGGACAATTCCCCTTTTAGTTCACAGGAAACTTGCATGGCAGCTCAGGATGTTCTCCCGGGGCTGCCCCTCGAGTCTTTTGCCCCAGCGCAGCTCCAGGGCCACCCGCCTTGGCTGCACCCACGATGCCTTTCCATGCCAACACATTTCTGTCTTATTCAGAAAGCTGCTTGTCCCTTAATAGGGCACATTTTCCAACTAGCTTTGTTGTTCTGCAAATTACGGGCTATAAAGAATTAATGGCCAAATATAAATCAATTTAGTTTGCTGAGAGAGTATGTGTTTTACGTGGCGGAGGCTTTCAAAGAAAAGCAATTAGTTGATTTGGCATTTTAATCTTCAGAAAAATAAAGAAGCTGTTTTTCTGCTAAGGGGATGTGTTTGAACACACAAGCATAGGCTGTGTTTTCTAAAACAATACTAAGAAATACTACGTATTGGCTAAATGTGGCATAGCTGATAGTTATTTCTACTGTCTCAAAAAGATTCTTTGTGATAAAGATTTCACCTCAGAGAGTGCGTTTGATTTTCCAAAGTGCCTGACTAGAGGGTTTAAAACACCCAGGGAAGTCCTTTGCTCTCCCAGGCAGGTTCTAGGGGCTGTTACAAGGAGGTGGAACGAAGGAGGTCGAGGTCACCAGCTCAGACCTGACCTCGCAGCAGGCAGGATGGAGGGTACAGCCACCCACTGTTGTCCAGCAGGTGAGAACCCAACTGGAAGGTCTGGGTCCTGCTTTTCACCAATGGTGTTCACCACCACGTCACCTCGGCCACCTCAGCAGTGGGGCTGAGGGTGGCGAGCGAGGCTGGGCATGAGGGGGCTGCACTCTGGCACTGTGGTTCCCCATGGCTGAACAAGGGACCGGCCATCTGGCTGCTTTAGTGCCAGGGAAACAACAACACTTTGCTGCTGCCTGTGTCTGAGGAACAGACAACCTCGTTCGACACATGAGAGCCCGAAGGAGCTCGGCCAGGCCATGCGGGATGATTTGGAGTGACTGACCCACCTCCTGGGACTATTGCGTAAGATGCCACTGCTTTGCAATTTGATTGCCTCCCTAGCTGCAGCGTGACTGGCTGAAGCCGAAAGGCTGTTTTGTACTGTGTGAGAGAATATGCGAGTCTCGTTCACCCTCTCCACATCCGTGTCATACAAAAAAAGAATTCCATCTTTCTCCATTTGTCGAACCTCACACATTAACATCCTGGGTGTGTTTAGCAGAGACAAACAAAAGCCAGCTTGCAACACCTTTGAGTGTGCTTTCCCCCTACCCCCACTAACGACTCATTTAACAGCAGCCCAGCAATTAGAGAATCGATATTCCATTCAGACACGAACCTTTCGTCTAGAGCATTACTTAAGAACCTCTCGTGCAGCCTCATCCTTGCCCGGACAAAAGATAAGGCAGGAAGGACACTCCGCCGTTAGGCTAGGTGATCGATTTCAGATGGTTTTTCTTACGGCCCCCACGGCATTTGCCGAGCGTTCCGGGCTGGGTATAGCCGGTGCGGATACGACATTCTCCTAATAAGCACCTCCGCGCCAGGGACCGCGTGTATAAGCACGCTTACAGAGAAATGCAAGCTTGCTGTATTGTTTAATATCACACCACCCACCTGAGGAAAACAGAGCCTGACACATGTCATAAGGAATTACTCGGAGAACGCAGGGCCCTCAGGCGTTGAAGCCCCATTTGTATTCCGGTCGTATTAACCAAAAATAAAATAAATAAGTAACAATCACATCTTCTTTGCTATGAAAGGATTTTGCAGCCATTCAAGCGCTTACTACATCGCTGCTACAAGCTCCCTTACTGGAAGTGCAAGGGCAGCAAAGGAGAAGAAAAGCAGAGACAAAGCGAACAGCAGAAATCACAGTGGAGAAATTACTGTGATTTGCTGCACTGGAGTTTGTACTGGGAGAGCACAGCCCCGGCCCAGCACAGCCTCACATGCTCCCGCCCCAGTCCCCGGCCCCGCCGCCTTCCCCGAATTCTATAATTAGTATCAGTGATTATTCAGGCAGGACTCAAAACACTGCCCGTCTGCGGAGCGCGGGGTGGGAGCGGTCCCTGCCATCTCCACGGTGTTTAACGTAAGGGCTGTCATCGCCAGCGGTGGCTGTGGAAAACCACGCCCTTACAGGCAGAGGAACGAGGAGGGTACAACGCTACGTGGGTGCGGGGGAAGTCACCACCTTTCCTAGGCACCAGAGAGAGCGGCGACAGCAGAAATTCCCTACGAGCAGAGCAAAACCAGCCCCGCTCCCTCCCACCTCCTCCAGAAAACCCAACACCAGCTCTGTGCATTACTAAATTAAGGAGCAGGCATCCCTTTCGCGGGGAATACTAGCGATGAAAGCTGTCCAAGGCAGACGTCCCTAATCCATCCTACAGACTAATTCCCCGGTTTGTTTGCCTGTGGAAGTGCCTGTTGTGTAAGCCATAATTACGCAATCTCACCATTTACTGCGGAGCAGATGCTCAGCTGCTTACAGCTCAGCCTTAAAAAGGCTGGATTTTTCTGCAGACTTACTGCCATGGACTACCGTGACCTCTTGTGTCATGGAAAAGGGCAGCGCAGAGAGGAGCTGCCGGAAGAGGGGCCGCTGCCGGCAGTTCCCAGCGATGTACAAGCTTCTCTTAGAGTTAATGCAAAACTCAGCTGACCACGGGAGCGACACGCAGAACCTTCAAAACAGGTCTGTGCCGAGGTGGCTGTGAACTGGGTGCCAGGACACAGAAAAATGAGAGCTCTGGGGCCTCAGGAGCAGCACAACCACCAACCACACCGAGCAGACACTTGACTGAGATAGAACACCTTCCAGCGTGCTTTTTGGTGCAGGCGGTAGGGGGATCCCCTGGGCACGACAGCCCGTCTTAAGTAATCATCACAAACTGCTGAATTTGACTTGGTTTTTGGTGATTAGTCACTCAAATAATTTTCAACAAAAAAATAATAAGGTGAGACAAAGTGAGTACAATTTTTAATGTTCACAAACAGTAAACGACGGTCAGGATGGCAGGAACAGCTGTAATGCCAGTTCACAGTATTTATTAGGGTAAGAGTTAATCACTGGCTCAGCTGGCCTGCCCTCATCTCCACAGAGGTACACAATGGGTTCTGGAGATCTATCTACGTTTAACTCGATTATAAGGATGAACACAGTTATGAGAAGTCCATTTCTCCAATATATTTTACTGATTCCAAGCAGTGTTATTCTCCACGCACCGAATACCAATAGCCCAAATCAAATTTAATCCTCCATTCTTTATGCACTGACATTTATAGAAAGAAAAAAAATGTCAGAGGTAGAAGAGCATACAGAAAAACTACCCAGAGCTGAATGATGCTTTTTCAGCTTATTGGTGACAAGGTCTGTGGTTTTAATATATCGCACAGGAGAAAATAAAAATGCCAGAGATGCAGGTGATACAGCACTCACCCTATTCTGAAAATACCGACACGCTGCTCTAGCCTGTAACTTCCTCGAGTCAGGAGCAAGAATGGCATGTGCTGATGTGGAATAAAATAGGATAATGGGCAGGATGAAATCAGGGACTGTGGGATCATCTCACGTGTTTAGGGGAATTTGCATCTTCCAAAACCTTCAGACTCATGACTGGGTTGGTGGAATTATTTAGGTCAAGTCCTGGTTTGCATTTTAAACACGCACATCTAACCCGAGTTTCAGAACCCCAAGGCCAGGACAGTTAGCCCAGGAAATTATCGATGAGTTTTCTAAAGCAATTAAGAGTGACCGTTTGGCTGCCTGAAACCAGCCTGGTGCCCTGAGCCCAACGCTGGGCATAGGTCTCTAATGCCCAGCAAGCTGCCGACCCAGCTCGCAGTAACTGACAGTCTGCCCGGAGCAGCGTGGAGGGAACGAGTGGTGGGGGACGAACAGCCCGTCCCCCGATCGCAGCGGCCTCCGTGGCGGAGGTCAAGGCCTCTCGCCTGGCAGGTGTAGGCAAAGCTGCCGTCAGCACGCACCTGTAGTGAGGGGAGAGAGGGGAGAGCCCCGGGCTGTCCGTCAGAGCTACCGTCAAACAGAGGATTTTTTTTTCATTTCTTAAAGTTATTATTGGAAAATGTCACTGTTCATTGCCGAGAGTTCCTGTGATGCAGTAACTCTCATTACACCTAAGCCCTCTCAGCACAGAATAGCCACACACTGATAACCTGAATATATTTGCAGCAGCTGCTGTTCCATAGACTGCGCTCTTGTACAGTCAGGTTATTTTACATGCTTATTAGCCCCATTATTTTATAGCTCATTCCTCTGTGTAATGCTGACTCTATATCACTTCATTTTAACAAAAGGGTAGGCTCCTCTGAGACGAGGAGGGATGAGGAGTCTCGGAGATGGAAAAGGAGGGAGGAGTGAAGGCAGCAGGTCGTGTAGTGCCTGGGCTGAGGATGCGCCCAGTGACATGGGTGCCCTGGAGCCTCTGCCCCTGCTGCTGCTCTGCCTTCTCTGAAGGGTCCCTTCAGAGACGTCTGCCCTGGATGAGGGCTCCCAGGGGAGCGGAGGCAAGAAGGAAGTAGGGGGAAGGCAGCCTGCACCCTCCGGGGTGTTCACGGGGTGCACTGTGCTCAGACGCAGCTCATCGCCCATCTGCTGGAGGTGTGGGCTTTGCGTGGGCCACGCCACTTCAACGTGTCTGAAACGCCACAGAGCCACCGCACCCGAGGCACAGCACTACAGTCCCCGACGCGCTTGCTCTCAGCCATCAGCACTTGAGCCTGGAGAGGGAAAGGTGCCGACAGCGCCCGGTCTTTGTGCTGCTGCACACATTGCTCGAACCAGCTGTCAATGGTTGTACTGCTCATCCAGGAACACTACTGGCCGGGAAGTCTTCCTGCAGCAAGCCAGCCTCTGTTCTCCCCCTCCTTCTCCGCCCCAGAATTTCTCTTAAGTTCCCCAAAGTGCAGGATCTGGACACTACCAAACAGATGGAGAAAAGGTGTTTCCCCCAACGGCGCCCTAAGGTACATGTGCCATATGTGAGTTAGGGAAAGCCTCAAGAAGCGAGGTAAACCACGGCAAACAGTCTGAGAGGAGTCTCAGCTGGGAAGACAAGAAGAGACGGTATGACAAACATTCCCTTAGCAAATTATCAGCAAATAAAGCATGGTAAAATAAGAAATAAACTGTCTGCTTCTATTTTCTGTCTGTTACTGAAGTGGCCGAGGAATCGATAGTAAAGATGAAAGATAACTAAGAGTAGATTAAAAAACTGTAAGTGATATAAATTATGTATTGTACATCTCACTGTGTCTGTGGACCTCATTGATACCAGATGTTACTGAGAACAAAGCCTTCCCACAACTCAAACAGGATTATCATTATTTTTAAGACAACGGAACTCTCTCTAACATTCAGGAGAGATAACTAAGCTCTCGAGTCAGGGAACAAGCCAACCGCGAACCGGCACCAGGCTCTGGGCACCCAGGGCTGTCGCTTTGAGGTGCTCCTGTCATGCTGCGTTCTCGCTCCCCGGCTATCAAAACCCCGCTCTAGCCGAGGGGTAGGCGGGGGCTCTGCCTGCTGAGCGAGGGGGCTGCAGCTGAGGCTGATAAAGGGAGTGACAGCCTCGACACGAGTGACTCGATCTGCCTTGGTCTACACAAAGAGAGAGCTTCAGATATAAAGGCATCAAGGAAGAAAACTTCTCTCAAGTGCATGTCAGAGCAGGTATGAGAGGGCCGTGATAATGAAAAAGAAGACAAATAATTCTTTGCCCTTTTCTGGCAGGTTTCACTCAAGGACCTGGAATTGCTTTATGAATACGTATGACAGAGCTGCCAGCAGTCTTGGGAAGCAGCAATGCTCTACAAAGAGCATAAGCCCCATTTAAGAGACAAGAGTTGAAAAAAAAAAAAACAAACAAATGCAGAAGTCAGCTGATGATTTTTCCTAAGTTACATGGTCTGTTCGAACATGTTAAACCAGAATCAGAATTATTACCCACTCTGCAGGGCTCAAATGGCTGTGTGAGAGAAGCCAGGAGTAACTAGTTAAAGGAAGGAGGATTGAGGAGATTAGTGTTCGCTGACTTACTTCCCTCGGTGGCTCACGGAGCTTAGAATAGAATAGGGATGCAAGAAAGCAATTAAAAGAACTAACTTAACTAAATCTCTGCGTGCTGCAGGTTTGCCAGCAATACCTCTAAATTCTTCTGCAACGCAGTTGGGCCCTTTCCTCGAGGGACTTTCTAACAGCCTTTCAGACATCAGGATAATTATTGCAAAGTGTGACCCAGACGGTGATTACTGGGTTCACCAGGAAAACCCCCTGAGGTTTCAGCATTAGGCACAACTTCACCAGTGAGCTGGACTTCCAGCTGTTGGCTAATGGTTTTGTAGAGACTAGACCCAAATTGGTATTTTCTGCAACTGGGCGGTGCAGCCAGTGGGTTGGTGCAGGACTGCACACCCTGACAGGCCTGGGATCCAGAATGGATCTGCCATAAGAGAAAACCCCTGGCAAGGAGCGCCCTCGAGGAGTTAGAGAGGGGAGCAGGTGGGCAATGGGTGGAGAGAGACAACCTCCGAGCGTTCGTAGGGTCAGCTATGGCTAGTGAAGCGTTCCTGCATGGGCGGACTGGGCACTGCTGATCCCTTGCAGCATTTTCTAAGCAAAACTTGCTCCCCTGATGTTTCAGCTCCTCATACCGACTCAATGTTTTATCTCTTTGGGAAGCTTAAAGACTGTAGTGGCTTTGCTAGTTGCTGGTGCACAGGGAACTTCACTGCTGGGATGTAAATCCTTGCTTGGTTCTAACATGCAATCTCCCAGTTAAGCAAACAGGGAGCATGGAAAGAAATTAAATACTAATTGCAATCCAAATTGCTCCATCTTCCATCCACTCCCTGCCAACCCCCCTCCCTGCTCCCTAATCCATAAGGGCTGAGTGATGATCAGTGAATAATTAATTCTGGGTGAGCAGGAGAGGTTTCACGCAGCGAGCCTCTGCGGAGGCAATATCCCCTTCAGAGGACGCGTGTTTGGCTCTTCCTTGTCGGTACCTTGGGGTACCCAGCACCCACCAAGACACCTGCAGCCTGGTCACTCCACTTTGTTGGTCAAACCCTCAGTCTCACCTGCACAGAAACTGCACAAACACCACTATCTTCCACGGTTTCTTAGAGCATTAGTAAAGGGTGTGGTGAAAACGGCATGATATTGGGGAATCGCGAACGATGCCATGTCAGTGACTGGAACTAGTGAGGGACAGCATTCAAACAACCATTTCAGCACCTAGCAAGAGAAATAAAACCCTGCAGTGCATTTTTTAAACCCTGCAAAGCTGATTTTGTGAAAGCATAAAGGTTTAAATGAAAGAGAGCTCACAAACAACCGAATTTTATACTGGTTTTCTCCACTGATCCTGAATGTGGATGGGCAGGAGCAATGATGCCCTGGAAATGCCTCTTCCCTTCACAATAGTCCTGAACTGAACCTCTTGATCCAAGTACCACCAAATTCAGACAACTGGCCACTTGGATTCAAACTATCTTCTGGTTTTTAGCAACAGCCAGGACTAAAACTGTGCATATGCCACGAAGTAGCAAGGAACACTTTTTTATTGTGATTGAAAACGTCAAACATCTCTCACACACATGCACAATCCAGACTCTTCCAGAGACTCGGATAACTGAGAAAAGTCCCCAAAGCAGCCGTGTTTCACCCCGCCCTGGCTGCAGAACTGGTCCTCCTGTGCCTGGAGGGAAGCCCAGCAATGGCTGATCAGGTAGCGGCATGGGAGCACGTTACCCCCGTCGGGGCAATGTCACATCCCGGCTCTCAGGGAGCCTGCCCTGCAGCCTGGACCCGGTCCCGACAGGCTGGCAATTGGCCTTCGCTAGTGCCCAGGAGGATTACGCCCAGGCAGAAGGTAAACAACAGATTCCAAGATGAGCTAATAGCAGCCCTCGGCCTTTCAGACCCATTTGCAGAAGCAATGCGTTTGAAAAAGTAGTGTTCTCACCAAAAAAGATTGATAGCTAAATCCCCCCCCCCCTGTGTACATGTGTCATTCGAAGTGTTACTACACAGCGAGGAACACACCCGTAATGGAACAAATCTCCCCACGCAGCACGGGCAGCAAAACGTTAATTATTCACGGTCCCTACAGCAGCGTTGCGTCCATCACTGGGTAAGGACGCGGGCCCGCGCTGCGGAGGGACCGCGGGCGGAAGGAGCGCTGGCGGGGCTAACCCGGGCTCGG
>NW_010423020.1:51250-57874 GCF_000710305.1 Buceros rhinoceros silvestris
GGCTGGGTGTAACCCTCCTGCACCAGCCTCTGAGCGTGGGGGCTGCTGTACTGGGCCATCATCACCCCCGGGGTGTTTGTACGGGTGAGCAGAGGGGCAGTCTGACAGAACACCTATGGCTTTGTAATCACTAACACATTTGCAGCCTTTCGGGAATGAATGCTACCCTCCCGCACGCCACCAATCACGTACAAGGCATGGCACATCCCTTTCTCACGTAATTACTTATGTAACACACGTGGATTAAAGCTAAATTCGTATTTCTGGATTTAATTCAAATCAGTTAAGCATTTTAAAACAAATTATGATTTAATTCCAGTTAAAATGCACTGGTTTAATTCAATTAAAATCAGTTCTTGCTTCTGTTTCATCACACCTGACCTGAATTTTTCCGAACAGAACCCGAGTGAGCCATTCTGTAGTTGTACTGAAAACTGAAATTATAAACGCTGCCAAGTAGATAAACACGATTGTAACATCAGTACCGTAAGAATACATCCACATGTGAACAATCCGCCTGAAACCTCCCTAATAACCACTTCAGAAGAGGCTCCGTATCAGAAGGCATTATCAAAGCGTATGGTGAGGGGGAAAGAGGGAGCAGCGTATTTTTCCTCCGCCTGTATTTTATTTTATGATGGATGAACTTGACATAGTTATTTCATATTCACAAGTCTTGAACATCGTTATCGCCAGTGCTCTGAACAACCGACTGCCAGCTCAGCGTGCCGGCTGCTTCTGCACAGCTTTCTGTGCGCGACCACCACGGTACGCAACGGGATAACAGGAGAGACACGTCAAACATCGGCATCTTCCAGCTCTCTGAACAAAGGCTGAAAAACCTTGCCCACCTCAGCCGTTCCATGATGTTCACCGACAACTCTTTGTCCCTCACACGGATTTTCCAATCAAGGTTTTGCAGCACTTCAATAAAGAACAGAGCGAAACTTGTTTTAAACACCTCCTCCTTCCCAGAAAGACATTTATTGCTAATACTAATTGCCAATAGAAAAGACGGAGAAGAGGACAGAAAATCCTCTTAAAAAAAAAAAAAAAATCGTGAACAGGATCCCATCAAGCAACGCACCACTCCTGTGAGACGGGAAATTTCATCCTGAAAGATGGAAAACTGAGGCAGACGCCAGGGGGAAATCCCTCCCCAGCGTCTACACAGCGCTAGGGGCAGAAACTGGGAGTAGTTTGACGCTGTATCTCATTCAGTGGAACTGCACGCTGCCACGCAGAGGAAAAGCCCTTTTCCTGCCGTCTTCCTGTTACTCTGCAGTTACCGGAGGTGGTGCCATGCCCTGAGCAAGCAGCAAATCACCCCCTTAACTGATAATTTCCCCTTGAATCAACTTGCTGACCCTCCTTGGATTGCGTGAGGACTGGATCTGCTGCAAGGGGAACACGGGGCCGAGAGACAGCGGGCTGGGGAGAGCAGGACTGTTCCTCTCACTTTAAAAGGGATGTTTGCATCACGAGCAGTTTCCATCGTGCGCCAGGATGTTTAAGCCTGGGATAGAAGCATCTTAGTCTTTATTGTAAACAAATAAGAATTTAAAAAGCAAACTAGGACTAACAGAAAGCGTCTTCCCGTACAAAAGCTGGAGGGACGGCATTTTTTTTTTTCTTCACATTTGTTGCCATGAAGAGCAATGCTAACGTAATTGCTCTGAAATTCACGCACACGAGAATCTCACCAGGGCGAATAATTGCTCTGTTTGGAAACACAACATTGATGCAACGGAGTAGCAGCGTCTGTCTTCAGTCTGAAGAATATCAAGACACCATCAGCCACAACGCAACTAACTGTCACCCTCGCTCAGAGTCTGTGCTGAAGGGACACAAAAGGAAATATCCGCTCGTAACCCTGAGGTGTGCTCGGATGCCCCACAACGTCACGGCTGCCAGGCAATGGCCAGACGAGTCAATAATGTGCATTCAGGCTGTGAGAGCAGGGAAATGAAAGCAAGTGTCCTTCCACCCATTAATCAACCTGATCTTCTGCCGCAGAAACAATGCCTTCCGATTGTCGGCGTTTACCGACCATCCTTCACATGCTAACCATCTGCGCTGTAATACAATGCTTTGATTACAAATGTCAAAAAGATAGAGCATAAAATTAACTTCTCCTTATTTAGTAGGTTTAGAGAAATGTGGCTTCACGCTACACTAATTCAGTGCCCTCAGTATGAAAACTCCCCATTATGATGTCTCGTCAAATTAGAGCCAACGATACAACGATGTCATCTCTATCCTCACACAACACTATATTTTGTAATTAAGGAGGACAGTGAAACAATGGCCTTGCTTATAGAGAAAAGGTCAAGAATGCAAAACATCTTTTTGCAAGCTAATTGTAAGATGCATGAAGCCAATTATCCCAGCAGCGCTGCATATGCCAAAGCAGGAAGGATTTTGTAATTTTGCTACGTGACGCCGCGTCGAGCAGAAGCGCGGGATGTACCCTGTGGGGCGCAGGGCTGTTTGTTTGGATGGTTAGGAGCCCGGTGAGGAATGAGATAAAAATAATTCCAGTCTCTTAGCCCTTCCCTTGGCATTTTACTATGGCTTGAAAATTTTCTAGGAATTAATATAGTCCTCTCCTGGGAGATACTAGACAGGACCTCCCTGTTCAATTAGGTGGTTTGAATGTGTAGGATAAGGGGACGTATTCACGTATGGCTTTGAGAACGTCGACACGTTTACCTCAGGTAGCCTCAGACACAAAGGACAGACCCACATGCATGTGCAGAAGCCTGAACAAATATATATACATATATCTGTGTGTAACAAACCCCGTTTAACTGTTGAGACATTGCTGTTGCCTTGGGAGAAGCTGAAAGGCTCCACACTGTTTTCAGCCTGTCCCTGTCCCCTCTCGGAGTTCTAAATGGCTTTAGCCACGAGGAGCAGCACATTGCTGAACGGAGCTTTACACCAAATATCCCTACACTCCTGACAACAGAAACCCAAACCTCCTGCACAAGGGAACGTGACTTCTCCAGAGCAGAGTATTCTTTCTTCCATATAAAGGATCGGCATTTTCTGTCTCAAAAACCACCTCCACAATCCCCTCTTTCCATTAAGAGCACTATCCTTTTAAAAACATCTGAACACCAGTTTCTGAACTTCCTAATAGCCTGAGAAGACGAGGAACATAAAGGTTTCTGGAGAGAACCAGTAATTTCCTCCTGCATCTCTCCTTCAAAGCCGTTCTCTCTGATTTTACTCTAGCCTTCTATCACAGCCATTAATTAGAGATCAGTAATTAACTTTCTGGTTCAAGAAATATTCTGCAAAGGAGCCCCATTAAAAGGCTGATTTGCATATTCCAGGACAAAGTAGCCTTGATATAAATGCAGGAACTCTATGAGGCCAGTCCCAATCCTGGGACTGCCCTTGAATCTTTAACCCACCTGCACTTGTTCCCTGTCGCTGGGGGAGCAGGAACAGGCGTTCGCCCTGCACAGGAAAGCAGACATCATTCCCTCCTGGATACTCCTGATCCTGACCTTGCAGGAAGCTTTATTTTGCGTTTCAGTTGCTGTTGACAGTGCTGAATAGTTTACCTACACAAACTCTGCAGTGTTTCCTCAAAATATTTTCGTTCTCATGAAAAGCAGAGGCCCCTGTGCTGGACTTAACCTGCCGCTACCGTCACCCTTCACCGTGCACCTACTAGTACACCTCTTCCTCCTTCGAAAGCTCCGCTGGCTCATGCCATGTGAGGAGGCAGAAAGGACAGCCAGCTCTCCAGCACTTGATCTCACAGATGTGAAAGCCCTTCCTGCGTCCTGGGGTCTGTCCAACTTCTACAGGGTGAGTCTCTCCTCTTCCCGAGGACTTCTCCACCCCTTGTAACACAGCACTCACCATATTCTCACCAAACCTAACCAATTTCATCATGCCTAAAAATATTTGGCGTATCAAGTTTGTTGGGAATAAACAAACATTAATTAGGTCTAGAAAGGACTCACAAACTCAGTTTCCTGTAAGGGTGCAGACGTTCATAAGTTATTGATGCTCCCCTATTTCATCCAAACAATTTTATGAACATTAGCAAACCCACACAGCAGACTGCATTAGCGCTAGATTAGGAGTTAAAGGCATTGCAGTACGTGACTTGTATGCCTCCTCTCCCCTCTGTGGGTTATGAGCAAAATTTTTGATGGGATTAAAAAAAAAAAAGCCATTTAAAGAGGAAGTAGCAGTAGCGCAGGTCGCTGCTGTGTTGGTGCGCGGCTCTCCCCTTCCAAGGCTGAGGCTCATTTAACAATCAACCATATGCTCACACTTCCATAGTGCCAAGAAAAAGCTGAAATAGAGTGTTATCTTCTGGAATTGTGAAAAAAACCTTGCGAAATAGTCACAAACGTTAGTAATGAGAGTCCCTGCGTGTTCAGTGACTTCTCGGTGCCCTGAGGAATGGTGTCCCTAGGGACCATCACCTTGGGGATGACATCGGAATACAGGGCTCAACAGCGTGGCCATTTCCCAGCAGATCAAGACAGCCTGAGCGGATTCGTCCCACAAAGTAACACCGTGTCCCCGCCCTCTCCCTGCTGGAGTAAAATCATGACAGCCTTTGCCAGTCTCGGAGGAGATGGGACCAAGTTCATGTAGTTAGATTTAAAAAGCAACACGGCCCATGTAAACCAACTTTCTAAATTCCTGACAAACTGTCAGAAGTAATTTTTAAAAGATTACTGAAACGAGGTGGCAGGAAAGGTCACTACAGCAAGAGAGTGACCAGAAATGCGCTAACACCAGTAATTAACATCGGCAGCAGAACCTTCTCTCCGTTCTCCAGCGCTGCTCCCTGCGCCCACAGCCCAGCCCAGGGACTCCCTCCATCACAAGTTTTGTTGGAGAAAAGTGGGCCCAATTAAGAAAAATCCATCTGCCAATTTTTTGATTTGTGGCCACTACAAAGACAAGCATTTGGCGTTCCCCGATAGAAACTTTGTTAGCTGCTGTAATAAATCAGGATGCAGGGGACATTGTTAGCAAAAAGCCACTTTATCAGGAGCCTTCTTAGCCCTAATGAGCAATGTCACCAGCCAACAAACCGAAAGGAGCGCTCTTCCACAACCCTCCTCTGAATCTCCCGGCTGTACCCGACTGACACACCTCTCCTGCAGAACACCACCAGCCACACTTGAGCTGGTTTTGCTTCTCTTCACAATCAATAAGTTTGTGACTATGACTGTAACAAGACAGCACGCAAAAGACTGGTAAAATTTGGCCAGCTACATCAGTGCGAACCCCACAATAACTTCCTGAAGTTAGGTCAAACCCCTTATTCCACCTTTCTTCAAACAAAAGATCTCTTAGTCAACATAAAATCCAATACCGTGAGAAACAACCATGTTTTTTCTACTAACACAGGCTCTTCTCAACTGCAATCAGCACATTTTTCTAACACACCACTTTGAGCAATTCCTCACCTGTTCTCCACAGAGAAAAAGTGGTTGGCCAAGGTTTTACTGAACCAGAGTTCTCTACGTTTTAATAGTTTGGAACGCCCACGCCATGGCAGAACTGCCAACAGCTGCCTGGCAAAGGACATGGTGCCCTGGGAGACGGCACATCAACTCGACCAAGAACGCCCTGGTCTCAGAGCTGCCACCCCTCCCCGGGACGCAGTAACCACGTGTTACCAGAGCAGCTCCGCGAGAGCCCGCTGGCAGCCTAGCTGCTCTCTTTGTGCTGCTGCAAGGTAGGAAAACCAGGCTCCACTGCTACAAAATAAACAGGGTGATCCTGAACCAACACCAGGGAGACATTCTCTGACTTTTCCAATGTTTAATGTTATTTCCTTGTTTCCCTTTGTTAAAATACACTGTACAAATTTCTCAGCATTGTAGGAGGTAATAGTTTTCCATTTTAAATTTACATGATGTATTTAAACGCGTGCATTAAAAATTAACAAATATAAAAAGCACAGATGAGTTTGTATTTTCTGCTCCACATACACACCACATCCACCTCATGTGTGCTCTGGACATGAATGCGCACATTTCGTACCTTCACACTCATCTGCTGTGCATAGCAGGATCAACAGGACGTGTGAAAAATAGACAAATAAAGACGCTGAGAGGCATGGCACAGTACCAGTTTATGGACACAGAAACCAGAGTCATTAACGATCTACTATAGCTCAGTATTTCAACCTGGAGTGTTTTGACTGCATTTATTGCACTATTCATTTTCGCTACGGCACCTCCCACAAAAAAATTCTACAAAGCCCTGGAGCAGAACGCTGTTAGAATGGTAACTTCCAGGAGCAAAGGAGCGATACAGCCTGGATACAAGATGGAGTCAAGAATCAAATATTTAAGGGGCAAATATTCCAATACCAGATGTTCTTTGAAGCAGTTCTTGGATTTCAAGACAGACAAGGAAGCACAGCAGAAAATGCACAGGAGTGATCCAAAAGATCCAAGCCCTTTCCCATACAGAAGTGAGTGCACTGCGTATTTTAGCAGATGTGGATGGGAATGTTCAGGAAGATAAAATTATCTTCTGCAACCCAAAACCTCGGTACATGACGGAGAAGCCCGGCTGCTGCTTTTCTTTCACCTCTCCGAGAGCAACAGTACCTAAGGCCAAGACCTT